>NC_141827.1:8464798-8494798 GCF_982586985.1 Callionymus lyra | reverse complement strand
AAATTACATTCATTTGTCGGGCAGAAACCTTGAGTAGAACCAGACTCTTTGCAGAAAGAGGGAGGGAACGGTGTAGAAGGAATCGTGGAAGGGTGTATATTCTGGCTACATTTTAATATACACTGTAGTAAGTATAGATATAACTTCAAATATAGTACCTCTTAAAATACTTTTTATATATTTAATTAATGGTCAGACTTGTATAATGAATATTTAATTTAACAGTTTTTGTACATAAATTCTCAAATATCCCCCTATGTGGGAAGAATAAAGGTCAATCTTATCTCATTACCAAAGTACTTAATCGTTCGAAAGATCGTTTTTGGTGGAAAACCACGTTTATTAAAAACATTGAAATTTACAAAATGTACATCTCAAATAAAATATTAAAAAAACAGTGTGGCCCCGGAGTAATCAGAGTTAAACTGTAAAACATATTTTTGACGTCTAATTAAGAATTTTATATTGTATTTATAAAAAAAAAGTTAAGGGTACATTCAAAGTTTGGTGCGTTCTTTACCCTTCGAAAACTGTTTAAAAAGTATTTTGAAAAAGACTATAAATAAAATTATATATTATTGTATATACTATAATATAATACAATAATATATAATATAATAATCTATATACATACGTTTTTGTTTTATTTAATAACAGGAATAAAATGGCATGATTACACTTGATATATAAATATTTTTGTACTTGTTGATTTTTCTCCAGCCTTTGTATCAGAGCATCGTCGACCACGGTGCAAATATAAAAATAGTGTATATATTTAAGGACGGTTCAGCTGTAAACAGCTCTGGGGAAACAGCTGTGTGTGTGTTGTGTGGAGAGTGTTGACGTGTGCGTCCATTTGTGACCACGATCAGCGACTACCTGATGTCAAAATTGACTCGTATTGTGAGGTCGACTGCGGCGGCCATCTTTGAAAAAGTCTTTGCTTTATTCCTCGAGAAATGACGGCGACTTTCATACCATAAATGTTTCCACGAAGAAGATCCATGAAGCTGCTCTTTGAGTGACAGGAAATCAAGACCCGCCTTGTATTTTTAGACCCGATCGTCTCTCGTTCAACCCGAGGCGAGCGAGTGATGATAAGAATTGTTGGAGAAGGTCAGTCAGGACGAGTATTTAGTAACGACGATGCTCTTCTCCAGAGATCTCACTGTTGCTGCCGACACGGATCATTTATGTTCTTTTAAATCCTTCGATACTCTTTGCTCGTCTCTATGTTTGTGTTGAGCTTCAAGTTGTTGGTCGTAAAAATCATCCTTTTGACTCTAATGTTTGAATCTTTCAACAGGTGCCGGAGAATCTGGAAAAAGCACCATCGTGAAGCAGATGAAGTGAGTAACATTACTTTGTTAATATACAATTAAAGTATAAAATAACGTAACGTAACGTAACGTAACGTAATGTAAGGTAACGTAATGTAATGTAAAGTCACGTAAGATAGCGTAATGTAACTTAACTTATAATAACGTAATGTCACGTAACGTAACGTAACTTATAATAACGTAATGTCACGTAACATAACTTAACGTAACTTATAATAACGTAATGTCACGTAACGTAACGTAACGTAACTTATAATAACGTAATGTCACGTAACGTAGCGTAACGTAACATAATGTAAGGCCAGGTAACATAATGTGATTAATTATATAAATAATTGGAATTTATAAAATATGGAATGAAAAAACGAATTATTTATTTATTTATTCTTGACGCAATACTAACTTAAAATGATTTTTTTTGTTTCTTTTGTATTTAAAAAAATATTAAAATTGTCTCTCGTATTGAAACGCTTTAAATGTGTACATTTCCCACATAGGGGACAAAATACACACAACAAGCTTCTATGTAACAATTACATAATACGGCACTAAAACAATGTTTTGTTGATGAAGCTTCATGAAACAGTGTCATTATCTTCAGAGTCCACTAGATGGCGTCTCTGCTCTATTTTACTTTGTTTTGAACAAGTGTTCTTATAAAACATCACTTCAATTTTGACTTGATGGCGCCACCTACTGACCTCGGAACAACATGACACTGTTTCATGAAGCTTCACCAGCACATCAAAATAATGCTCAACACTGATGGTTTGAGATGAACAAAAAGGAATATATACATATATAAATAAACATTAATGTACACAAAGTAAAATGCTAATATTCTGTTCTGTGAAATATAAAAAGCTTTAAAAATGTTGTTGGATTATTATTATTGTTGGAAATCGTACGTAAAATATCTTTGGAAAACATAAATTGTGTATTATGTAGATATTCATATATAGATCCACTGTAAGCAGATGTAAAATGACGAGATAACAATAAAAACAATAAACTAAAAATGTCGTTTATTTGGACTAGTTGAATCCAGGTAGTCATTTATACAGTATTTCGATTGTAGTACTATTTATCTTTTTGAATGTTATTTTTGGGCAAAATTGGACGACAGAAATTTCTCAATAAAACTTGCCACGAATCTGAAATCAAGATGTTTTTATTCCACCACGTCGATCTAAATTATTTAAAAATATATATATTTTCAAAGGTTTTCTGAATATAATCGCTAAAGGTCTTGAATGACAAACTTCGGGTGAATCCGTCTTCTTGTTCGAAGGATCATCCACGAGGACGGCTACTCAGAAGACGAGTGTAAGCAGTACCGGGCCGTCGTCTACAGCAACACCATCCAGTCCATCATGGCCATCGTCAAGGCCATGTCCAGCCTGAAGATCGACTACAGCAGCTCGGCTCGGCTGGTGAGACAAACGAGCACAAATCCTTCGTCGTATTCTTGAGAAACACTTTTCAATAATGTGCTCGGGATCCTCCAGGGACTCGTAAGTGACACGAAGCGTATTCAGCGACGAGCTGATCGGATGTTTCAGAGGGATTTGATTGAGTCGCGAACATCTGGGTTGTGACGCTAAAAGGGCAAATTTTTTTTTTTCAATTTCCTTCTCTTTTTCTAAACATCTGTCCGTCATGAACCAGCGAGAAAACTTTCATGTGTAAATATGTATCTGAATATTTAACATTTTAATCGTTAAAACTTTTGATGAAACAATGTTTATACAAAACATTTATTTATTTAAATACTTAAATTCAATATATTTTATGTTGAAAGGTTGAAGTTTTTTTTAATTTGAATTTAATATAGAAATATTGTCACAAAAAAATAAAATAAATTGTGACAGAGTTTTATATTCTAGTTTCAATGAATAATGTTATACAATTATTATTGGATTTTTTTTACATTTTAAGCCTTTTAAGAAGTGATGTGCTGGTGAAGCTTCATGAAACAGTGTCATGTTGTTCAGAGGTCAGTAGGTGGCGCCATCAGTTTAAAAATTTCATTAGAAAAGTTTTTCAAAATAAAGGAAAATAGTGCCATCTAGTGGACTCTGAAAATAATGACACTGTTTCATGAAGCTTCATCAGACCATCACTATAACTAGGCATATTAGTGCCAAAAGACAACATAGTATGTTTATTTATATATATATTCTAATTTAAATCAAGATTAAATGTTTTTTTTAATTTGTAGCCTTTGAAATTTTATATATTTATATAAAAACATTTAATTTAGATTTTATTTAGAATAAAAAACGAAACTCCATTACAAAAAATGCATTTATTTAGAAAAACTTAAAAAATTTAATTTAATTATTAAAGGAAAAAAACAATACAAACTATTGAATTCAATTATTGGAAGAAAAAATAAGTAAATACTTGTCAAAACTCAATAAAAACCAACATTTGAAAAGTTAAATCCAACCCTTCAACATTCTGATGACACCGACAAACTTCCATATATACACCGATGTGTTGACAACATGTCGATGAACGCGTCGCTGACGCACAAACCTGTGCGAGGAGCAGAAAATAAAACGCCTACAGAAAGGGTCTCAGCTGCAGGCGGAGAAGCGGCGAACAATTACCAGACGATGAACAATCAGTTGGAAGGTGGAACATTCCCTGAACTCTGCTGGAGGCGAGTGAGTCAGAGCCGTTTCACTGTCCAAAAAAAAGAAAAAAAGAAAAACAAACTCGCTAAGTGAAAATTTCAGGACTGTGCTGGTCATGAGAGCGTCGATGAGTTCTTTCACACTCGCGGATCTGTTAGCGACTGCGTGGACGTGACGATGCGTTCAGAGACTCCCACGTGTCGAAGCCACGAGAGGGTTTTTGTTTTCGCTTATTTTCTGGACTCCAGGCGTGAAATTTTTCAAACAAAAGCGTCTTTATTTATGATGTTAAATTCTCGACTTCCAATAGTTCCTTGACCGAGAAAAAACGTCTTCTAGCTCTTCTTGTAAGTAAGTTAGTAAGTAATATTTATTTATATAGCGCTTTTCGAGACCAGGGTCACAAAGCGCTTAGACAATCAAATCAATACTCAAAAAAGTAAATACTTTAAAGATCAAGATAAAACTGAGAACAACACAGGAGTTCGAGAAGTTCAAGGAAAAGCCTGAACAAATAAAAACGTCTTAAGATGTTTCTTAAAGGAGTCAGTAGATCCATCAAGTGCAAAGAGAGATGAAGATCGTTCCAAAGCTTAGGAGCAACAGCCTGAAAAGATTTCTCTCCTCTGGTCCTGAGCCGTGTTCAGGAACCATCAGTAGATTCTGATCCACAGACCTCAGAGCCCGAGCTGGGGTGTAAGGCTGGATCAGATCACTGATGTAAGGAGGAGCCTGACCATGAATAGATCTGAAAGTAAGAACCAGAATTTTAAAGTTGATCCTGAAAGAAACTGGAAGCCAGTGAAGAGTTTTAAGGATCGGAGAAATGTGAGTTCTTCTACTAGAGCAGGTCAGAATTCTCGCTGCAGAGTTTTGTATCAACTGCAGACGAGACACATCCTTCTTGTTAAGACATGAAAACAAACTGTTACAATAGTCCAGACGAGAAGAAACAAAACATTATAAGATCCAGATCATGTTCCGACAACATTTTCCTAAGTTTAGAGATTTTTCTCAGTTGAAGGAAACAGTTTCTGGTCAGTTTTCTGCAGTACAAGGAAAAAAGGAAGGAAGTGTGAGGTGTTCCGACCAAGTCCCTGGTACAGGCTCTGGGTCTGCACCGGGGTCTCTTCCCAGTCGGACGGACCTCTGACCTCTCCCTAAACTGCCACCTCTTATCAGAGATAGTGGTGTGTATTGGCAAGAATCTGACAATATGATACGTATCAGGATACATGGGAAACGATACGATATATAGTAATACTGTAGTAACAAGAATATATATGTATTATTGTCGAGTACTTGACTCTGGTGTTGCAGAATTTACAGACCACATGATTCTTGACGAAGTCGTAACTGCTTTCATTTTTGACACCAAAATATGTCCAAACGTCAACTTTAAAAGCTGCTGGAGTCACTGTATCCTCTCGTCCTCAGTCATTGCCGGGATCTCACTGGAGTTGCAACATAAAAATGAACAAACGCAGAGATCATTTGCATATCTATTGTAAAAAAACAAACAAAAAAAACAATTTTATACAAACTTTATTTAGCTATAAAACATAAAAGATTGATAATATATACGTATATTTTTAAAAGCCAAAATAGCACAATAAAGTATTGATCAGAACATTTAAGTGTTTAGATTTAAAAAATAATAAAACACACACTTTATTGAAATAGAAAATAACTAGAACTAAAGAGAAATATGGTTTAAAAGCTGCAAAGACGATATGGTTTCATTTTCTTTTTTTTTACAATATTTAAGTGGATAGATTTAAAAAATATATATTTTATTTCTCATACACTTTATAAAACCTAAAATAACATAAAAATGTATCTTTTTTAAAAGCGAAAATAAATAAATATTTTATTTTATATTTATTTTAATCTATAATATTAATACAGTATCATAACTCGACAAAGTCGTAACTGCTTTCATTTGTTTTGAAACCAAAATATGTCCAAACATCAGCTTTAAAAATTCCTGGAGTCACTGTATCCTCTCGTCCTCAGTCATCGCCAGGATCTCGCCTGATTTATATTTTCCTTTAGCCGCAGAGGACGTAATGACCGCTGCCATCTAGCGTCCGAAAGTTTAATCGCAACACAAAAACGAACAAGCCGCTGACATAGTCTCTACAACCTGGGTCCGTCCTGAGGTCTCCCCCCAAGAAGTGTAATTGCCCAATGATCACAGTTTTTTTTTAATCAATCTTTTGCCTTCAGGACGACGCCCAGCAGCTCTTCGCTCTGTCGGCGGCTGCTGAAGAACAAGGCATTTTTCCATGCGACCTGTCCAGCGTGGTCCGGCGTCTGTGGGGCGACGGGGGGATTCAGAGCTGCTTCGCCAGGTCCAGGGAATATCAACTCAACGACTCCGCAGCGTAGTAAGTGTATTTGAAAACTACCCCAAAAAACTCTCTAAAATAAAGTTTATTTCACTGTTTAAAATCTTTTTTTTGCGTCAATTTAATCAAAATATTCCAAAAAAAGTACCTGCAATGGATACTTTTACGTATATTGTAATCTTTATATTGTGGTCTGCAACATAAATAAAAATTCAACATGAGTCCTTCAAATTTATTTGAGATCCAGATGGATCTACAGAACCATCAGACATTTTTGCAGAAGTAATTTAACTTTAATATGCCCTAAGTAAGTAAGTAAGTAAGTAAGTAAGTAAGTAAGTAATGAAGTAAGTAAGTTAGTAAGTAAGTAAGTAAGTAAGTAAGTAAGTAAGTAAGTAAGTAAGTAAGTAAGTAATGAAGTAAGTAAGTTAGTAAGTAGGTAAGTAATGAAGTAAGTAAGTAAGTAAGTAAGTAAGTAAGTAAGTAAGTAAGTAAGTAAGTCATTTTTATTTGTATAGCCCTTTTCCAGGAGAAAGTTTTACATAAATAAAATAAAAACATTGATTTCAAACCAGACTCTTGAATCCAGTACTGGAAGATTCAAACCATCGGTCAAATCCCGTAAAGACTCTTAAAGTCTTCTTCAGTCTCAGGTCTCGTTCCAGTTTCTCTAAATATTAGCGTTTTTGACGGATGGCGCGACATCGAGGTTTATTGATTAAAGTCTGGGAATAGCTTCTCTGCTCTGTTGTGATGGATCTAATGGTGTCATCTTCCCCTTGAGGGCCGGAGGAGGATCGGCCCGCCGGGGAGTCATAAGTGGAGGCAAAATAGTCAGAGTCCCCGTCGTGATTATTCGTCTCCGGAGGGTTTGACACGTTCAGTCGCTCGTGGACAGACTTTTGTTAAGAAGGTTGTGTTTTTTGATAGAATATAAAGTGTTATTGGCAGGAACCTGGTGACACAGGGTCAACGATACGATATGTCGAGATACTGTAGTAACGAGTATATATGTGTAGTATTGCTGAGTACTTGACTCTGGTGTTGCAGAATTTACAGACCACATGACTCTTGACGAAGTCGTAACTGTTTCATTTGTTTTGAAGCAAAAATGTGTCCAAAAATCAGCTTTAAAAGCTGCAAGAGTACTGTCCTGTATCCTCTCGTCCTCAGTCGTGCCGAGATCTCATTGTTCCTCAAGTTGCGGTGGACATAATGACTGCTGCCATCTAGCGGCTGGATGACTAATTGCAACACAAATATGAACAAATGCCATGAATATCTTCATGTTAATTTAAAAACTATTCCATACAAACTTTATTTAAATATTAAACATAAAAGAGCTATTATTAAAATTAGACATTGATTTGAAAGCCAACAAAAGAAAATCTCAATCTTTAAGTGTATTGATTTTTTTCTCTCACCCCTAATTAAATGTTCAAATATACTTATGGTCACATGACGTCTGATACGTAATTTGTCTTGAAACCAAAATATGTCCAAATATTAGCTTTAAAAGCTGCTGGAGTCGACTGTATCCTCTCGTCCTCAGTCAATTACCAGTTGTTTTTTTTGTTTTTTTTTGTTCCTTGAGCTGTGGAGGACGTTATGACTGTTTAATTGCAAAACAAAAATGAACAAATGTTGTAAATATTATCATGTTAATTAAAAATGTAAAACTAAAAATGTGATTTGAAAAGGCAAAAAGAACCCTATTTTTATTTACAAACAAACATTTTTCTAAACATCAATAGAGTATCATGAAAAAGATGGACAGAAAAAATATTATTATTTTTAAAATTGGCTTCTACACTTAACAACCTCACTTTTTGTGTTTTTATCTGACTGTTGTTTGTTTATTTAAATTCTTTTTTGCACATTTTATCTGGAATAATGTGCATCACTGACACAACGGGCCACGTGGAATCTTCTCACGGGTTGCAAATGGCCCCCGAACCAGACTGGAATCATAAGTAAACATGACTTTCTTTTTTTGAAGAGGGTTCTTGTCCAGATCTTTTTCAGTCCGGATCAGATTCCAAAAGTGCATCTTCCTGACGTCTGTAAAGCATTTTAAATTGAAAACTAAAATGAATGTTCCTGTTCATCCCGCAGCACTTAAGAGCTCAGACTTCACCTCAGACACCTGAGGTCCAGACTCCAGCCACTGATCCACTCTGTGTTTAGAACAACAACGTTTGCTGAGCGTGCAACAAAAACTACAGTTTTTTGTTCAAGCCTTTTAATAAAGTTCCTGATCCTCGCTTCCTCCCGTCGCTCCAGCTACCTGAACGACCTGGAGAGGATCGCCAAGGCGGACTACGTGCCCACCCAGCAGGACGTGCTGCGCACCCGAGTGAAGACCACCGGCATCGTGGAGACTCACTTCACCTTCAAGGACCTTCACTTCAAGTCGGTGACCAGAGATTCTAAGAATGTTTTTCATGTTTCACTGAAGGGTTTGAACTTTCTCTCGTCATGACCATGTTTTCAACTCATTACTTTGTAAAGTTGGTCTGAAATCTGGGCGAACAAGAGGTTACGAGAGTCTATTATGATGTAATAATGGCTTCACTTCTCCTCCAGCCAGCTGTGATCACGCCCTGCTTTGTTTATACAACAAGTCCCTTGGAAGTGGAGACTTCCGGGATTGATGACGCGTAGTGACAAACTTTGACGTTTGACCAATCACAGCAGAGTGGGCGTGGTAATGGTAAACAAGATTTCATCTCCAGAAAAAAAGTGGCTTTAGTGGGTGGAGCTTAAGATCATTTTCTTATATATTTCAATGAAAAGAGATTTTTGTACAAACACACACTGATGATACAATAGAGTCACACAACTTTTTAACACACACTGAAATGAACACAATATTGAACTTAAAAAAAACTTCTTAAAATCAAAACAATATGTGGAAATAAAATACAAAATATAAAGATATTAATAAAAAAAACAAGCAAAACTTAAACTGTGATTTAAGTTGTTTATTTATGAAGTTTTTAAGAAAACTGTGATTTGATTGAAGTCCTAACGTTTACTTTAAAATCCCTCAAATATTTACTGAATACTTTAATTAACATTGGATTTTATTTTACTGAATACTTTTATTAACATTTAATTATTTCACCCTGAATGTATTCATGCATTTAAACAAAAATATTCCACGAAAAGGGGGAAAAAACGACATTTAATTGTATTTTACATTGAATTAAAAACAAAAATTACCAAATGTTTTTTATTGACCTTGGATTTTTTTTTTACTGAATATTTTTATTATCATCGAAATATTTCGGAATATTTTTTATTAACATTGAATTATTTTACTAAATATATTTTTTATTAACATTTAATAATTTTACTGAATATTTTTTATTAACATTAAATTATTTTACACTCAATGTATTCATGCATTTGAACACAAAATTGTCCACAAAAAAGGGGAAAAATTACATTTGATTTTATTTAACATTACATTTTTTAAAAAGTACTGAATATTTTTATTAACCTTTGATTTTCTTTTACACTGAATTCATTCAAATGAAAATGTGACACGTGCTCTCGTAACCTCTTGTTCGCCCAGGTTTTAAAATTAAAAAAAATCTGATTTTGATGCTGTAAAAATTCACCTTCAGTTTTTCATACTTAACCTCTGATGACACAGAATTACTTTCAAACTTCAACATCTGACGTTTGTTCCTCACACGAGTCCATGTTTCAGCCTCAAAACCCTTGACCTTCACGCTGACCTTGAACCCACTTGTTTTCTTCAGGATGTTCGACGTGGGAGGTCAACGCTCCGAGAGGAAGAAGTGGATCCACTGCTTCGAGGGGGTCACGGCCATCATCTTCTGTGTGGCCCTCAGCGCCTACGACCTGGTGCTGGCTGAGGACGAGGAGATGGTGAGGAACACATGACCTTCAGCATCTTCATGTCCAGGATTTAACAAGTGTAGCTCCGTCTGAAGGTCCTTCCTGTTAGATTTTATCCAATCACAACATTTCCCATGAGCACTACAAACACAAATGATGGATTTTAACCGCCACGATGATTCTTTCTTGCATGACGGCGCCCCCTGGTGGCTGAAACAAAAACTGGATGTGAAGTTTTAATCCTAAACAAAAGTGACGATAAATCAAGTTTATTTTAATTTATTTAGTTGATAAATGAAAAATAATAACATAATCGAACATTCAGTTTGTTATTAATTTATATTAAACTCTTAATACGCATAAATAAGTAAAAATACCATTAAAACACTTACAAAATGTCAGTAAAATATGAATAAATAATGATATATTTTCATTTTAAAATGCATTTAAAAATTAAAATTAATTTAATTCAATAAAGCAACATTTATACTCGAATTTAAACTCTAATTATTATTTGTTCAAGTAGTTGTGAATTTATGTAAAAAGAATTAAAAACACAAAATAACATGAAGAAAATGGTAATAAATAAATAAAATATTTGATATTATAAATTAAAATGCATTTGATAATGAACATGATATTTATTCAAGCTACATTTAAAGTGGATGTATTTTATTTACTGATATTTATTATTCTTATTGTACTTTATTAAATATAGATTTTAGATTAATACATATTAAATTGTAATACAAATATATATATATATATTTTTAATTTATGTTCGGAAAATATAAACTAATAAATACAAAATATAAGTAGTTTGTAGATAAAATATTGTTATGTACATATGATCTAATTAGGTTAATAAATAGAGTTTATATATTAATTGTTGGGGAAATTAAGTATTTAATGTATTTAAATACTAACCACTGATAAGTAAATATAATTTTTAACATTTAACCTTTTTTATTTTTATTTGAGGAAAAAAATAGAAAATGTAATCAACTCACTTCTTTTGCAATCATTAAAAAATAATCCTATAAACTAGTGATGTGTTGGTGAAGCTTCATGAAACAGTGTCATTATGTTCAGAGTCCACTAGATGGCGTCTCTGCACTGTTTTCCTTTTGTTTTGAACAACTGTTCTAATGGAACATCATTTTAAACTGATGGCGCCACCTACTGACCTCTGAACAACATGACACTGTTTCATGAAGCTTCACCGATACATCACAAACCTTCTGGTCCTCAGAACCGTATGCACGAGAGCATGAAGCTGTTCGACTCCATCTGCAACAACAAGTGGTTCACGGAGACGTCGATCATCCTGTTCCTCAACAAGAAGGATCTGTTCGAGGAGAAGATCAGTCGCAGCCCGTTAGCCATTTGTTTCCCGGAGTACACAGGTTCTCCTCCTCTGTTCCTTCTTCTGTTCGCTCCCTTCATTCTTCTCCTCCTGACGCTCTGTTCATTCTTCTCCTCCTGACGCTCTGTTCATTCTTCTCCTCCTGTCGCTCTGTTCATTCTTCTCCTCCTGTTGCTCTGTTCATTCTTCTCCTGCTGTCGCTCCCTTCATTCTTCTCCTCCTGTTGCTCTGTTCATTCTTCTCCTACTGTCGCTCTGTTCATTCTTCTCCTCCTGTCACTCTGTTCATTCTTCTTCTCTCCTCCTGTCGCTCTGTTCATTCTTCTCCTCCTGTCACTCTGTTCATTCTTCTCCTCCTGTCACTCTGTTCATTCTTCTCCTGCTGTCGCTCCCTTCATTCTTCTCCTCCTGTTGCTCTGTTCATTCTTCTCCTACTGTCGCTCTGTTCATTCTTCTCCTCCTGTCGCTCTGTTCATTCTTCTCCTCCTGTCGCTCTGTTCATTCTTCTTCTCTCCTCCTGTCGCTCTGTTCATTCTTCTTCTCTCCTCTTGTCGCTCTGTTCATTCTTCTTCTCTCCTCCTGTCACTCTGTTCATTCTTCTCTTCTCCTCCTGTCGCTCTGTTCATTCTTCTTCTCTCCTCCTGTCACTCTGTTCATTCTTCTCTTCTCCTCCTGTCCCTCTGTTCATTCTTCTTTTTCTCCTCCTGTCACTCTGTTCATTCTTCTTCTCTCATCCTGTCACTCTGTTCATTCTTCTTCTCTCCTCCTGTCCCTCTTTTCGTTCTTCTTCTCTCCTCCTGTCGCTCTGTTCATTCTTCTTTTCTCCTCCTGTCACTCTGTTCATTCTTCTTTTCTCCTCCTGTCGCTGTGTTCATTCTTCTTCTCTCCTCCTGTCGCTCTGTTCATTCTTCTTCTCTCCTCCTGTCACTCTGTTCATTCTTCTTCTCTCCTCCTGTCGCTCTGTTCATTCTTCTTCTCTCCTCCTGTCGCTGTGTTCGTTCTTCTTCTCTCCTCCTGTCGCTCTGTTCATTCTTCTTTTCTCCTCCTGTCACTCTGTTCATTCTTCTTTTCTCCTCCTGTCGCTGTGTTCGTTCTTCTTCTTCTCTCCTCCTGTCGCTCTGTTCATTCTTCTTCTCTCCTCCTGTCGCTCTGTTCATTCTTCTTCTCTCCTCCTGTCACTCTGTTCATTCTTCTTCTCTCCTCCTGTCACTCTGTTCATTCTTCTTCTGTCCTCCTGTCGCTGTGTTCATTCTTCTTCTCTCCTCCTGTCGCTCTGTTCATTCTTCTTCTTCTCTCCTCCTGTCACTGTTCATTCTTCTTCTCTCCTCCTGTCGCTCTGTTCATTCTTCTTCTTCTCTCCTCCTGTCACTCTGTTCATTCTTCTTCTCTCCTCCTGTCGCTGTGTTCATTCTTCTTCTCTCCTCCTGTTGGCTCTGTTCATTCTTCTTCTCTCCTCCTGTCACTCTGTTCATTCTTCTTCTCTCCTCCTGTCACTCTGTTCATTCTTCTTCTCTCCTCCTGTCACTGTGTTCATTCTTCTTCTCTCCTCCTGTCGCTGTGTTCATTCTTCTTCTCTCGTCCTGTCACTCTGTTCATTCTTCTTCTCTCCTCCTGTCACTCTGTTCATTCTTCTTCTCTCCTCCTGTCACTGTGTTCATTCTTCTTCTCTCCTCCTGTCCCTCTTTTCGTTCTTCTTCTCTGCTCCTGTCGCTCTGTTCATTCTTCTTCTCTCCTCCTGTCACTCTGTTCATTCTTCTTTTCTCCTCCTGTCGCTGTGTTCATTCTTCTTCTCTCCTCCTGTCACTCTGTTCATTCTTCTTCTCTCCTCCTGTCGCTCTGTTCATTCTTCTTCTCTCCTCCTGTCACTCTGTTCATTCTTCTTCTCTCCTCCTGTCGCTCTGTTCATTCTTCTTCTCTCCTCCTGTCGCTCTGTTCATTCTTCTTCTCTCCTCCTGTCGCTCTGTTCATTCTTCTTCTTCTCTCCTCCTGTCGCTCTGTTCATTCTTCTTCTCTCCTCCTGTCGCTCTGTTCATTCTTCTTCTTCTCTCCTCCTGTCACTCTGTTCATTCTTCTTCTTCTCTCCTGTCACTCTGTTCATTCTTCTTCTTCTCTCCTCCTGTTGCTGTGTTCGTTCTTCTTCTCTCCTCCTGTCGCTCTGTTCATTCTTCTTCTTCTCTCCTCCTGTCGCTCTGTTCATTCTTCTTCTTCTCTCCTCCTGTCGCTCTGTCCATTCTTCTCCTCCTGTCGCTCTGTTCATTCTTCTTCTTCTCTCCTCCTGTCGCTCTGTTCATTCTTCTTCTTCTCTCCTCCTGTCGCTCTGTTCATTCTTCTTCTTCTCTCCTCCTGTCGCTCTGTCCATTCTTCTCCTCCTGTCGCTCTGTTCATTCTTCTTCTTCTTCTCCTCTCAGGAGCGAACCGCTTCGATGAAGCCGCCAGTTACATCCAGACCAAGTTCGAGGACCTGAACAAGAAGAAGGACACCAAGGAGATCTACACCCACTTCACTTGTGCCACCGACACCAAGAACGTGCAGTTCGTGTTCGACGCCGTCACTGACGTCATCATCAAGAACAACCTGAAGGACTGCGGCCTGTTCTGAGGTGAGATGGTTCGTCACTGGAGCTTAAACTCATGGACCTTCAGCTGCAGAAACACGTTTTTCTGTCGTCAAAATTAAAGGAAAATGACATATACATAATTTTAAAAACAAGTTAAAACAGGGACGTAATGATGGAAAACTTTAAAAACAATATGAAATATATTAAATCTAATGTTTATACAGTAATAAAGGAGGTTTTCAAGTAAATATGTGTCAAAAACACTAGATATAATGAAGGTTTATTGAATATTATGAAGGTTTATTGTAAAAATAATATGAGAAAATTCAAAATTATTATAAATCCTGGTTATAAATTGGAAATACATGCTTCAACTTTTAGAGGAAGTAATATTTGTTCTATTTATACTGAAAAGTGATTGTACTTGATCGCTGCTTTTAAGACAATGAAGTGCTTCTTATCTTCTATACTGATTTTTATTATGACTTGTATACTTGTTATAATAGTAAGTATTACTTGGTACTCTTACAAATACAAACCACTACTCTTCCTAGTACTTATATCCATAGTTGGACTTTTTCGCTATAACAATACACATTTTCAATACCAAATAAAATAATTATCCTACTAATACTTTATTATTACTTTAATTAATACCCTTCCTGATACAACAAGTACTACATTTCCAAGCAATACAGATACTACTGGAAATATGTGCTTCAAGTGATCGTGTTATTTGGGGGAAATAATGGTTACACATTAAAATAAATAAATTATCGCAATACAGTGGAAGTGTGAAGAAGTAAATCAGTGTCGTCAGAATATTTAATGTTTTTCAAAATATTGATTTCAGTCATTTCATGGTGTCACTGAAAAGTTAAATTCCCGGGATTAATTCGAGTTAAACAGAAAGAAAATAAAATTAAAATAATACATTCAATTTCCAAAGTTAGCCTGTAGAGGGAGCCAACAGTCCAGGGAGTCAAATCAAAACAGACAAAAGAAATCGCAGCAGTAACTAAGATGAAATCGAAGCACAGGAAACGGGAAGTAATCCTACAAAATAAAACAATAATAGTGGAAGTAAAGAAATAATTTCAATTGTTCTTCTTCAAAAGTTCATTGTATTAGTTTGAAAAAGTAACTCTGGTTTCCTCCCAATATCCAATAACAAACCAAAGTGAATCTTATAGAGAAAAAAAGGATCTTTTAAGCACATTTATCTGTTTTCGTCTGTTCATGTCTTCCAGGAAGCAGCAGCCGAGCGAAGATTCACGCTTTTCATAATGAAAACAACCAGATCGTTGAAATAAAACCAAGAACAATCGCCGACACGTCGCGTCAGGACTTGATACGGAAAACACTTCCTGGTTCACACTTTTTCAGACGTTTTGACCCGGAAACTGAGTTTTTTTTTAGATCGTTTACATGACGAAGAAAACGTTTGAATAATTGGTCATTTCTAAGTAATAATAAAGCTTTATATGTATATGGTTTGTTTCGCCAATAATCAGCCATAACATTATGACCACCTTCCTGATCTAGTCCAGGTTGAGCGATTCCTCAGTTTGACAGGTACTGACCGCTGCGGCGACGTTTCGCAAGAGTTACGTTTTCTTGCTCTATACACAATATCAATCAGGTGGTCGTAATGTTTTGGACCATGATATTTATTAATGATAGGATCGCGTTATAAAAAAATGCACAGAAAATATTTTCCGAGAAAACAATCAAGCATGGCGAGGCCGAATCTAAATAAAAAAAAGGGAAACGTTTTTTGCACAATGTTTACACGAGATATATTTACCATGTTGTTCTGCATGCGTGTCGCTAGAGTAGCCTGTAACAAACACATTCCGAAATAAGGAAAATAAAAAACGCAAAAGGAAGAGAACGTGTGTCACTTTTTAAGACGTCCTCCAGGTGTTTTGAGTCCTCGCGTCGATGGTTCCCTACTTTCTTTTGACATGTGTCTGTGCCTTGATCTCCGTTTACACTCGTCCTCCTCATCCTGTCGGTCGAGGGCCATTTCTACTCCACGTCCTCCGTCACTCCGAGCATCTTCGGAAGCTCCAGGATCCACTTATTGTCCTCGAAATGTCACGTGTTTAATGTAAATAAAAGTTTGGTCTTGTGAGCCTTTATCTCAGAGTGTAATGTTCGTTTGCTGTGTCCAGGGGGCGCCAGAGAAGGCGCAAGAAAATCCATTTAAACTTAAAGCTACAAGTTAATCCAAACCAAAGCTACGAGGTTGTTAGCCACGGCTATGCTAATAACACTCGCTAGCTTAATGCTAACAACTTTTTCTGCTGGTTAGATGATTTGAAATGAATTCACACAGTTAAATACTGAGATAAAGATGAATAAAAATGTGTTAAATATATATAATATCTAATGTATAATTTTAGAGACTTCAGCAAAGATGTGGAATATTGTAAAATTTAAATGCATCAAGAAATTGA
This sequence comes from Callionymus lyra, assembly GCF_982586985.1. Taxonomy (NCBI): domain Eukaryota; kingdom Metazoa; phylum Chordata; class Actinopteri; order Syngnathiformes; family Callionymidae; genus Callionymus; species Callionymus lyra. The sequence goes on along the minus strand of NC_141827.1, from coordinate 8,478,210 downwards.
AAAATTAACAATGACATTTGTTAAGATGTTTTTTTTTACCAACCAGGCCACAACTATTAATGCAGGAATAAAGAGAATTGGTTTAATTTAAGCAACTATTTCTCAAATAAATATAAATTAAAAGGTAAATAATAAATCTAAAATTGTATTTTCAATGTTAAATCTTAATAATTCATTTAAATCTTAGAAATGATTCTAAATAATAAATGATAAATCGAAATATGAAATGTTGAAGCTAAATAATTAATCAAAATAACCCACAAAAATCATAATAATAACTCTTAATATTATTTGTCTAATGTAAATGATATATCTAAATCTAAATAATAAATCAGAAATATTAAATCCACATGTCAAATTTACATCTAAATGTTAAATGTAATTGTTATATATTAAGTTAAATAATACATCTAAATAATATAGGTGCAATCTAAATAATAAAACTAAAAAACACATCAAAATGTAAATTTTAAATCTAAATTATACCTCTAAATATTATTTGTCAAATGTAAATAATACATATAACGCTAAATAATACATCAAAAATATTGAATCAAACTGTAAAATGTAAATCTTAACTGTAAAAAAATAAAAAATTAATCTTAATAATAATGTTAAATCTAAATAATAAATCTAAATAACTGATCAAAATGTAAATATGAAATCTAAATCTAAATGATAACTTTAAATATTATTTGTCAAATGAATAATACATTTAAATCTAAATAATAAATCAAAAATATTAAATCTAAATGTCAAATTTAAGTCTAAATGTAAAATCTAAATATTAATCTCAATATATATTTAATTTTAAATAATAAATGTGAATATTAAATATTGAATCTAAATAACAAATCTCAATCCTAATCTTTAATCTAAATCTTAAATACATTTTTTTATTACATAAATGCATTAGAAGATTCTCATTATTCAAATAAAGCAACTTTCTTCTATACATCGAATAACCATTTAGAATTATATTTGGAGTTAGAAATCTATTATGAACTGGCTTGTAAAAGTTTTTCTTACAAAACAACGCGTTAAAAGAAAAATCTTACTTGTTAAAAAACCACAAAAGACGTGTTGGCCATGAGATCAACATCATCCTCATCTACAAATAAAAGCAGCTTGTATTCACTTCCTCAGGTCGACAGAGAATCAAATGTCTCAGGTGTTAATTCATTTGATCGACGTGTGAAAGTGAATTATGTGCTAATGACAAACGTCATTCTCAGTGTTGACCACTAGGGGGGAGAGTCGGCCGCAGGGAGCTTTAACCTCGGATTTAAACGAGTTTAAATGAATTCAAAGATACATTTACGACGAGGATTTAACAGTTTAAATCTATACGAGCAACATAATTCAAACACGTGTTAATTTCAGATGATCTGTATTTTGTTAAACATTTTAAATACGTGTATAAACTTAAATAAGTTTGTTGATTATTTATTTCAATTTATTGGTTATATATTTTTATTTATTTTCTTGAATGTCTTAATTAATGTCTGTTAAAGTCTTTAACTGTTTAGTCTTTAATTGTTTTAATTGTTAATGTCTTTAATGTTTTGCATCGTGGGTCAGAGAGGACAACAATTTCATTTATGTCTCAATACATGCATATTTGACAATAAAAGAACGTGACTTGACTTGACTTAATATGGTATAAATGCATCTGTACTGTACTCTAAAAAAAAAAGTGAAATGAAAACCATTTTAAATTGAAATATAGCAGTATTTTGTCAATATAAGGGGGTTAAGGGTTAAGTAAAACTTCAATAATGACTTCAATATCTCGAGTTACAACACGCATACGTTGTGTATTCACATGGAAAGTGTTGTGGACCAGATGTGGGCAACAGATTAACACACATTGACATGAGGAGGGATCTGGTTTCAGAAGACTCTCATTGGTCAAACGGATGTTGCTGCTCGCTGATTGGCTGCAGAGGTAAATCTCCGCATCTACAAAGACGCGCCTGAGGAGCTTCATGAGGTTCAGAAGAGTCTCGACACACACTGAGCATCATCTTCATCATCTTCATCTGCTGGATTATTTCATCCCCGATGCTCTGGTGCGTTTGATTTTTGGAAGGATTGAGGTGGAATAAAAAGACGCTCCTGAAATCTCAAGGGATTTTAATCTTTTTTTTTTGCAGCCATGGTGAGTTAAAATGTTTAATTTCTCTGCATTTATAGAAAAAAACAAAACACAATTTTGTTTTTTTAAGATTAAATTGAAAGTTTTTTTTCTAAATCGTATTTCTCTGAAATAAATATAAAAACTCGTTGATTTGCAGTTTTTTTTTTACTCAAAATTGTATTATATTGTGTAACTTTTTCGCCATGATAATATTTTTTTTCCCTCCACACAACTGTGTCTGCTAACAGTACACAAGTGTGTATCTGACTTGTGTGAAGGCGGTTCGAATAGAACTGCTGTTGTCTGACAACAGTCCCATGTGGACCCTCTCTGTGGGTCAGATAAGTCCCCCCCGGGGGCCCAAATGGTCCAGAACCCACAGCTGAGATAACATCATGGCATTGCCCCGAGCCAAAACACACTAGCAGTACAAAGATGGTAGAAATCCTGAGTTAGCAATGCTTATAGTACTGCTTATAATTCCTTTATAAATACATGAAACATTTCGTATCATTTAAGTGATACTTCCTATGTTACTTCTACTACTATGACTCCAGTGAAGACTATAACAAATACTTTCATTATTACCATGACTACCACAGCTTGAACATCTTCTAGTACTTTTATAGTCTAGTATATCATTTCCAATATTGTTTGTTATAGTTCTACTACATATGCATCTCCAAACTAATGCAACAATAAATAGTACTACTACTGCAGCTACTAAAGTACTTTTGCAGAAAAAAATATTTGACAATTTTACGACTTAAACTACCAACTACTATTATTACTACAACTACTGCTACTTCAAATGCTATTATAGCCAGAAGTCCTAGTACCACGACTAACATTCCTTCAACTTTTAGAGGAAGTACTATTTGTACTATTTATACTGAAAAGTGATTGTACTTGATCGCTGGTTTTATGACAATGAAGTGCTTCTTATCATTCTATACTGATTTTTATTATGACTTGTAAGTATACTTTAGTAGTAGTTTAATAGTAAGTATTACTTGGTACTCTTACAAATACAAACCACTACTCTTCCTAGTACTTATATCCATAGTTGAACTTTTTTCGCTATAACAATACACATTTTCAATACCAAATAAAAGAATACCCCCACTAATACTTTATCATTACTTTAATTAATACTTTTCCTGATATTACTAGTACTACATTTCCAAGCAATACAGATACTACCGGTACTTCTCTGACTACTTTTAATTCTATTTCTTCTACGATTATTTATCTCCTACAACTTCACTACTACATTGACTACTATTGTTTAGAAATACTACTATACACTAATGTATAATTTACTACTTCATCTATTTCCTCGTCCAGTACTTGAGTCGATTCTTTAGTTTGATGAACCAGAGACGTCGTTTAAAAACCTTGTTTTTTACAGTTTCTGTGCGTTGGCCACGATGGGTTCAGATCCCGAGTGTGTCATTTCCTGACTCCTAATCCAGAGCCGTCAACATCCGCTGAGGAAACGCTCCTCCATGTGTGTGTTTCCTAACCTTCCTCCAGTTTAGAAACTTCTCTTTGCATCACGTGTGGAGTTCACTGAGGTCCTTCTTCTCTGGGTTTTCTTTTTTTTCGTTGTCGGACACACGATAGTCTCCATAAAACGTCTCTGAGGTTTTTAAAGGAATGTTCAACGGACTCTCAGAGAGAAAAGTGATCTCAGCTGGTAAAAATGTTTCAGTCTTTTCCAGCTGAATCAGCTAGTGCATGATGGGATACATCTGCTTGACTTTCGTAACCGATTTTCCCTCCTTTTTGTCCTCAGCTTTGCCTGGGAGACTCGGACTGCCTGCAGGACCGGGTGCAGAGCGCGATGCGGTCCTGGCAGGACCTGAAGCAGATGGGTCGGCCGAGGCCGCTCAGCGAGCCCTGCGCCCGATCCTTCGCCGTGACGCGACTCTGCAGGCAGAAGGAGCGCCTGACCCGCCTCAGGGCGTCCGAGGCCAGCGAGGCCGGCGCCTACGACTCCGCCTGCTGCCTGGCCAGCCCCCTGGAGGAGGACGAGGACGACCGCCTGGCCCAGGGGTCGCCCAGCAGCGAGAAGAGTCTGGACTTCGACTCCGGCTACTCCGAAGCCTCGTGGCACGACGAAGGCGTGGTCCTGCGGAGGACCAGGAACGTCCGGGTCTCCTCGTCGGCGTGCCTTCGCACCAACCGGGGACCCTCAGGGCGGGTGCGCCCCAAATCCACCTCGGACGCCTGTCTGGAGCGCTGGACCTCGTTCGAGGCCGCGGACCCGGAGGACTGGACCACGTTGTTGCTCAGCAGGAGCAGGAACCGACAACCCCTGGTCTTGGGCGACAACAGTTTCGCCGACCTCATCAAGAACTGGATGGACCTCCCGGAGGCTCCGGAGCCGGCGGAGCTGAGACCCACCGCCGGGCGTCGACTTGCCAAGGACATACTGGTCAACATGCGGCGGAGGCTGGCAGGGAAGTCTCGGAGCGTGGAGCTGAGGCAGAGGCCGGAGGAGTCCGCCAGGGTCTCCAGGGCTGCCGAGGCTCCCAAGAGGATGTCCTGCCCGGTGGGACTCCAGTCGCTCAAGCCGTTCTTCCACCAGTCGCACACGGGTCTGCACCAACTGGACACCGACTTCTTCCAGTTCACCGCCCTCATGAAGACCGGCAGCCGACAGCCCATAATATGCAACGACGTCATCGGCTACATCTGACGCTCGCGGTGATCATGGACAGCAAATGAAGGATCTCGTGAATAAAGATTCGTGACGATAAATTCAAGGTCATAGATGGATGAGCTTCGTCAGTCATTTGATACTCGGAGCGTAACGTCCTCGGTTCACACGGTTCGAGTTATTGTCGCCGTTCTAAAGATGGTTTCGACTCTTTAAGAGTAACTTGTATGTCGTTTGAAATAAACTATTTTTATTTAAGGAGTAGATTCTGTGTTTTATGTGCGTGAGACAAATATCCATCGTGAACCACTTTGAACTTCTGCCTCCTTCACCGCCACCTCTCTTGATCCTCCTGCTCAGTCACACCTTTATTCTTCACGTCCTCGTTCTGTCTTTTCTATCTATCTATCTATCTATCTATCTATCTATCTATCTATCTATCTATCTATCTATCTATCTATCTATCTATCTATCTATCTATCTATCTATCTATCTATCTATCTATCTATCTATCTATCTATCTATCTATCTATCTATCTATCTATCTATCTATCTATCCATCCATCCATCCATCCATCCATCCATCCATCCATCCATCCATCCATCCATCCATCCATCCATCCATCCATCCATCCATCCATCCATCCATCCATCCATCCATCCATCCATCCATCCATCCATCCATCCATCCATCCATCCATCCATCCATCCATCCATCCATCCATCCATCCATCCATCCATCCATCCATCCATCCATCCATCCATCCATCCATCCATCCATCCATCCATCCATCCATCCATCCATCCATCCATCCATCCATCCATCCATCCATCTATCTATCTATCTATCTTCTACGATCTTCCTCCAACACTGTCGTCAAAACATCCCGACTTATTGTCTCCTAACCTTTTCAACTTGAGTCTGTTTTTCAATCATTTACTTTATGTTTTTTTGATATCTTCTTCTCTGAGCGGTCCACCTGTTTTATATCAAGTGTATCCTCTCATGCCCAGTTACAGGAGGCGTGTCTACACAGCTGCAGCCGCTACATTATTCCCATCATAAAAAAGAACCGCCCCTCCTCCACAGAAGTTTTAAAAATAAATAGTGAAAAATAAAAGTTTAAAGGGATAAAATAAATGAATAATAATTAACATGGTTAAAGTTAGTTAGAGAGAAAAAATAAAAATCAAAGAACAAACTAATTCAAGTAATTATATAAGATAATATAATAACACAAATAACTTTTCTAAATAATAATATTGATAAAATTGTCACATAAGCTTTAAAAAATACCAATTGTGAAAAGAAAAATCGTTTGATGGGTTAAATATATATATAACTACTATGTTTATAAGAAAATTCATAAAAAAAGTAAACTTAAATAATTAATAATAAAAATATATGAAAAGATTAATTCAAGGAATTTTCCAAAATACACACAAACTTTTAAAAAATACTAATATTGACAATAAAACGTTTAAAGGGTTAAACAAATCAAAAAGAATTACCATGTACAGTAAATGGTTTAGTTTTAGCACGAGAAAACTCATAAACAAAATAATAAACATAAGCATAACAAAAGATTTAAATAAGAAATGTATTCAAGGAATTTTCAAAGATACACAGAACTTAAAAAAACCCACTAATATTGAAAAGAAAAATCGATTAATGGGTAAAAAAAATGTTACAAGGTTTAGTCTTGGTATGAGAAAATTATGAAGAAAATGAATAAAAATAATTCATAATTAAAAAATACCAAGAAGCTTTTGAAATAAAATATTGAAGAATAAAAACGTTAAAAGGTTTAAACAAATCAAAGTAACCACTAGTATATGGTTTAGTGTTAGCATGAGAAAAATGAATGAAATAAAAATCAAAGAACAAATTAATTAAAGTAAAAAAACATTTAAAGATAATAACAACAAAAATAATCAAATACATTTTTTTTTCATGGTTTATGTTTACAATTAGGATTGTGTGATTATTTTGGGTTAGGATGAGAAAAGTATATTAAAAAAAGAGCTAACAGAAAAATTGAATCCTCAAGAATTACACAAACCTTTTTAAATCAAAATAAAATTCTCCTCCTGACCATGAAGACATTTTTAATGAGTTTTTGGATCCAACGATAGCTGCTATCATGTTCACAAGGCAACGGTGTCAAAGTGAGAACATCAAGGTCGGGTGAAGACATGTTGGCCTCGTGGACTCTGGAGACCATTGTTCATGTTGGGAGTGAAGCTCACACGTGCAGGAGGTTTGACACGAGACAGCTGTGTTCAGACGCCAGCGCTCCTGCTTCCACTGACAACTGTCTCCACACCAAGAACTTGACACGTGTCCGACTCTTTTGATTCTCTGATTCTATTTAGGTTGTGTCACACAATCTTTATATTTATAGAATTAACCATAAGTCGTTACTTTGCAGTTAATAAAAAACTCTGAAGCGAGAATCCTGACCGGCTCTAGTAGAAGAACTCACATTTCCATGTTCCTTAAATCTCTTCACTGGCTTCCAGTTTCTTTCAGGATCAATTTTAAAATGCTGGTTCTTACTTTCAGATCTATTCATGGTCAGACCTTCCATCACTGATCTGATCCAGCCTTACACCCCAGCTCGGGCTCTGAGAATCTACTGATGGTTCCTGAACATGTTTCTGGACCAGAGGAGAGAAATCCTTCCAGGCTGTTGCTCTTAAACTTAAGAGCCTTCTTAGGTCCTTAAGAACGATAGAATCCGGGAGATCCGATAAAGGACACTTGGGGAGACTTTGTATTAGGCCGAAGACTAGAAGAAGTTTCTGGAAACAACCGTTGCAGGTAACAAGAACAACAAGAACAACAAGAACAACAAGAACCACAAGAACAACAAGAACAACAAGAACAACAAGAACAACAAGAACCACAAGAACAACAAGAACCACAAGAACAACAACAAGAACAATAACCACAAGTACAACAAGAACAACAAGAACAACAAGAACCACAAGAACCACAAGAACAACAAGAACAACAAGAACAACAAGGACAACAAGAACAACAAGAACAACAAGAACCACAAGAACAACAAGAACCAAAAGAACAACAAGAACAACAAGAACAACAAGGACAACAAGAACAACAAGAACAACAAGGACAACAAGGACAACAAGAACAACAAGAACCACAAGAACAACAAGAACCAAAAGAACAACAAGAACAACAAGGACAACAAGAACAACAAGAACAACAAGAACAACAAGGACAACAAGAACCACAAGAACAACAAGAACAACAAGAACAACAAGAACAACAAGAACAACAAGGACAACAAGAACCACAAGAACCACAAGAACAACAAGAACAACAAGAACAACAAGAACAACAAGAACAACAAGGACAACAAGAACCACAAGAACAACAAGAACAACAAGAACAACAAGAACAACAAGGACAACAAGAACAACAAGAACAACAAGAACAACAAGGACAACAAGAACCACAAGAACCACAAGAACAACAAGAACAACAAGAACAACAAGAACAACAAGGACAACAAGAACCACAAGAACCACAAGAACAACAAGAACAACAAGAACAACAAGAACCAAAAGAACCACAAGAACAACAAGAACAACAAGGACAACAAGAACCACAAGAACCACAAGAACAACAAGAACAACAAGAACAACAAGAACAACAAGAACAACAAGGACAACAAGAAGCTCAGATGGTAGAGTGGTTGCCTGCAGTCCAAAAGGTTGCAGGTTCAATCCCAGCTCCAGACAAGCTTGTGTCGTTGTGTCCCTGAGCAAGACACTTCACCCTGATTGCTCCTGATGGTGAACTTGGCGCAAGTGTGCAGCCTACTCACATCAGTATGTGTGAATGGTTGAATTTCCCCTCGCGGGACTAATAAGGGATTCTAAAAAAAAAAAAAAAAAAAAAAAAAAAGAACCACAAGAACCACAAGAACAACAAGAACAACAAGAACAACAAGAACAACAAGGACAACAAGAACCACAAGAACCACAAGAACAACAAGAACAACAAGAACAACAAGAACAACAAGGACAACAAGAACCACAAGAACCACAAGAACAACAAGAACAACAAGAACAACAAGAACCAAAAGAACCACAAGAACAACAAGAACAACAAGAACCAAAAGAACAACAAGAACAACAAGAACAACGAGGACAACAAGAACAACAAGAACCAAAAGAACAACAAGAACAACAAGAACAACGAGGACAACAAGAACAACAAGAACCAAAAGAACAACAAGAACAACAAGAACAACAAGAACAACAAGGACAACAAGAACAATAACCACAAGTACAACAAGAACAAAAACAAGTACAACAACAACAACCACAATAAAAACAACCACAAGTACAACAAGAACAACAAGAACAACATCAACAACAACAACACTTGGTTTGGATTTTAAAGTTTTATTTTGGCATTAACGCACAAATACGTGAGAAACAAATATGATGCAGTTTGTGTTGAAAGAAGGAAATAAAGAAGGTAAACATACAACAATGAATGGATGAAAACAAAGAGAAGTTGTTTCACTTGTTCATTCAAAGTAAAGACAAAAAACTGACGTCACAGGAAATGACAGTAAATTAAAAAGACTTGATTCGTTAAAAACATGGAACGGTTTCTTGTCTCGTTCACTGAGGACGTCATGAGGAAGTGACGTCATGACGTCAGAGGAAGTGTCGGGGGGGAGGATACAGAGCGAGCTGGGCTCCATGAGGAAGAACTTATCTCACCCTCTCCAGCACACACTGAGGGCATTGAGGAGCTCCATCAGTGATAGGATGCTCCATCCCAGGTGTGTGAGGGAGAGGTACCGCAGGTCCTTCCTCCCTGCTGCCATCAGACTCCACAACAAGAACACACCAAGATAAATATTTAACTGCACCTTTCTTGTTATTTTTGTAAATATGATTGTGAATATATAATATAGTGCAGATTTATTTTCTATTCTATTTAGATTTTCTTTCTTTTTCTTTTTATTTCTGGGTGTTTTATTTTCTTGGTATATTGCTCTGGCTGTTGTTGAACCGAATTTCCCCTCGCGGGACAAATAAAGGATTCTGATTCTCATTCTGATTCTCATGGAAGCAGGAATCGAATCCACGGGACTCGCTCAGAAACCTGGTCCTCCTCAAAGACGGGGGAAAGATCCAGGATCTTCTTGTGTGCTGGGATTTCTGTGCCGGTCCTGGTCCGGACCACCTCAGACACTGTGAGGCTCAAACTGAAAGAAACATTCATGACATTTATCAACTTGAAAGTCTTGAAATCAGGATATAAATATTTTAAAAATAAATATTTGTATTCAATTGTTATAGTAAAAACTTTAATATACATATATTGTGTCTCTGTGTAATTGTGTGTCTTAGTGTAATTGTGTGTGTGTATCTTTCTGTGTGTGTCTATGTCTCTGTGTGTGTGTCTCTGTGTGTTTGTCTGTCTGTCTCTGTGTGTGTGTGTGTGTATTTGTGCACACCTGTGTTTATGTGTTTGTTTGTGTCTCTGTGCGTTGATTTGTGCATGTGTGTTTGTAGGTGTGTGCCGCTCTCTGTGTATTTTGTGTATATGTCTGTGTGTTTGTTTGTGTATATTTGTGTGTGCCTTTGTGCACATCGGCCTCTGTGTATTTGTGTGTATGTCTGTGTGTTTGTTTGTGTATATGTGTGTGTGCCTTTGTGCACGTCGGCCTCTGTGTACTTGTGTGTTTGTGTGTGTGTGTTTGTTTGTGCCTATATGTTTGTGCATATGTGTGTGTGCCTTTGTGCACGTCGGTCTCTGTGTATTTGTGTGTGTGTATGTGCATATGTGTGTATGTATCTGTGCACGCATTTGTTTGTGAATGTGTGTATGTGTGTGTCTGCGTTTGTCTGTATATTTGTGCATGTGTTTGTGTGTGTTTGTGTGTGCTTTCTGCACGTCATTCTCTGTGTAATTGTGTGTCTATGTGTGTGTGTGTGTCTATGTGTGTCTTAGTGTAATTGTGTGTGTGTGTATCTCTCTGTGTGCGCCTGTGTCTCTGTGTGTAAGTGGGTGTGTCTGTCTCTGTGTGTGTGTCTCTTCGTGCACACGTGTTTATGTGTGTCTTTGTGAGTTGACTTGTGCATGTGTCTGCGTTTGTACGTATGTGCCGTTCTCTGTGTATTTTGTGTATAGGTGTGTGTGTGTTGGTTTGTGCCTATGTGTTTGTGCCTTTGTGCATGTCGCCCTCTGTGTATTTGTGGGTGTGTTTGTGCATATGTGTGTATGTATCTGTGCACGCATTTGTTTGTGAATGTGTGTGTCTGCGTTTGTCTGTATATTTGTGCATGTGTGTGTGTGTGTTTGTGTGTATATGTTAGTCTAAACAAGTTCATCTCTAACCGTAAATAAAGGAAGAAGTAGAAACCGTGAGTTCTCCTCATATTTAATCTGGACATGTGACCCGCACAGGAAGTTGTGCAGGAAGTAGCGAAGCGAGGGGGGGGGGGTGGACACATGGCTGGTGCATCACTCCCTTCTTATCTCACTCTCCAGAAACAGTTGCAACAGATTGAGAGTGAGATTTCCAAAGATAAACATCAAATGTATTTATTTGTTTAAAAATTTTCCCTCTGAAGCTTCGTTGTCGTTCCTGAGATTTAACTTCAGTCGTAGATTCAACAACAAACCTATGTGTGTGCGTCTCTCAGTGTGTGTCTCCGTGTGGGTCTGTCTCTCTGGATACGTGTCATCGTGTTTTTGTAAGTGTGTGTCTCTGTGTGTCTTTGTGCACACGTGTGTTTATGTGTTTGTGTGTGTCTTTGTGTATTGATTTGTTCATGTGTCTGTCTTTGCACATGTGTGTGGGTCTCTTTGTTTATTTGTGTGTATATGTGTTTGTTTGTGCCAATGTGCATTTCTGTGTGTGTTTGTGCATATGCATGTGTTTGTGTATGTGTGTCTTTGTGCATGCATTTGTTTGTGAATGTGTGCATGTGTGTGTCCGAGTTTGTGTGTGTACTGTAGGTCTGCATATGTGGGTTTATGTGTTTGTGTGTGTCTTTGTGCATGTGTGCGTTAATTTGTTCATGTGTCTGTGTTGGTAGTTGTGTGTCGGTCTCTTTGTTTATTTGTGTGTATATGAGTTTGTTTGTGCCTTTGTGTTTGTGCGTCTTTGTGTGTGCAGGTGTGCATATGTGTGTGTTTGTGCATGTGTGTCTTTGTGCATGCATTTGTTTGTGAATGTGTGTGTGTCCGAGTTTGTGTGTGTAGGTCTGCATATGTTTGTGTGTCTTTGTGCATGCATTTGTTTGTGAATGTGTGTGTGTGACCGAGTTTGTGTGTGTAGTTCTGCATATGTGTGTTTGTTTTTGTGCATGCATTTGTTTTTTAATGTGTGTGTGTCCTTTGTGCATGCATTTGTTTTTTAATGTGTGTGTGTCCTCTGTGCATATGTGTGTTTATGTGTTTGCGTGTGTCTTTGTGCATGTGTGCGATGATTTGTTCACGTGTCTATGTTTGTACGTGTGCGTCGGCCTCTTTGTTTATTTGTGTGTATATGAGTTTGTTTGTGTGTTTTGTGCAGGTGTGAATATGTGTTTTTGCCTTTGTGCATGTCTGTGTGTGTTTGTGCATGTGTGACTTTGTGGATGCATTTGTTCTTGAATGTGTGCGTGTGTGTGTCCATGTGTGTGTGTGTAGGTCTGCATATGTGTGTTTGTCTTTGTGCATGCATTTGTTTTTTAATGTGTGTGTGTGTCCGAGTTTGTGTGTGTAAGTCTGCATATGTGTGTGTGTCTTTGTGCATGCATTTGTTTTTTAATGTGTGTGTGTGTCCGAGTTTGTGTGTGTAAGTCTGCATATGTGTGTGCGCCTTTGTGCATATGTGGGTTTATGTGTTTGCGTGTGTCTTTGTGCATGTGTGCGTTGATTTGTGCATGTGTCTGTGTTTGTACGTGTGTGTCAGTCTCTTTGTTTATTTGTGAGTATATGAGTTTGTTTGTGCCTTTGTGTTTGTGCATATGTGTGTGTGCCTTTGCGAATGTCTATGTGTGTTTGTGCAGGTGTGCATGTGTGTGTGTTTGTGCATGTGTGTCTTTTTGCATGCATTTGTATGGGAATGTGTGTGTCTGTGTTTGTGTGTGTAGGTCTGCAACTGTGTGTTTGTCTTTGTGCATGCATTTGTTTGTGAATGTGTGCGTGTGTGTGTGTCTGCGTTTGTGTGTGTAGGTCTGCATATGTGTGTATGTCTTTGTACATGAGTGTGTATATGTGTTTGTGCATGTGTTAGTGTATCTGCTTGTGTTTGTGCATGTGTGTGGGTTTGTGCGTGTGTACATTTGTGTGCCATTGTGCATGTGTGAGTTTTTTTTGTAAATATGTGCTTATGTGTGCATTGCTGCCTTTGTGTGTGTGTGTGTGTGTGTGTGTGTGTGTGTGTGTGTGTGTGTGTGTGTGTGTGTGTGTGTGTGTGTGTGTGTGTCTAAACCTCTGCTGGTGAGTCTTCTCGTCAGTGTCGAACACGATGGCTGAACCGTACGCCAACATACAGACGTTCAAACCACAATCGTCCTGTAAGAACAAAAAAAAAAACAGAGTCAATCATGGTAGTCAGA
>NC_141827.1:8402298-8462298 GCF_982586985.1 Callionymus lyra | reverse complement strand
GACTGTTGTGAAGGGCCAAAAATTGCTAAATTTTTTTCATTAAAAAACTATTTACGTGAGAAGGAGAAAGCGGAACGAAAAATGTAGACTAACTATAAGAATAGTTACTTTAAAATGTTATTACGGCAAGATATACAAATTAAGAAAATTAAATATTGTAAATTGTTTGAATTTTGATTTGATAACCCTTGTGTTATCTCTGGGTCAAGGTGACCCGAGGGCCCGACCCCTGATACAGAGACAAAACAATGGATTTGGATGGAAAAAAAGGTGTACTGGCGTTTCCAGGTCCACTATAATTGTCATATTCTTACGATAATTTCCCGGAGGAAGTCTCCCAATTGACTAAAGGTTTGTGCTATTCATCTAGTTTGGCCCTCGGTACGACCCCAAAAATAACCCCAAATTGACATACTATTAACATATGGTTGCACCTGAACGCTTGCTTTCCCATGTTACCTAGAACCTCGTCTATGAATACAATAATGCATCCAAAATAAAACGTGTTCTACTCTGATCTCATGAGGGCCACATAAGTACAGTCGAAGGGCCTCATCAGGCTTTGACCTCGCCAGCAACCGGAACAATACCTGCAGACACACGTGGTGGACCAGGGAGATGGACCGTCTAGTCTGAGGTTGAAAAAAGATGTGAATACCAAGACCTCGGCTAAACCTGCGTCCAATTATCTCCGCTTCGGCAGCCAAGGGGAACTTTTTGGACCAGACCTCTCGACGCTCGTAGTCTTCAGTGTTAAGAAGACATACTGTGGACAAACCTCTCTCTCTCTCTGACTCTCAGGGGTTCGTCCCAAAATTTGACACAAAGCAAGTCTTGTCTCAGGAACTTTGACTTACACAGCATCGTTGAGGATCTTTTAATCTCCCTCTATGTGGATGTATTGACTCCAAACAATGCAGAGCAGGAGGTTCTATTTTCTGATCCTCCACTCCCTTCCTCTGCTGCATATCTGCAACTGTCACCGGAACCTGAAGGCAGATCAGCCCCATCGGGCCGGGGACGTAAGGGTGACGTCAACGAAAAAGCCGCCGACATGTTCTTCTGGAAGACATTACGAAACTCTCCCACAATTCCATCCACTTCATGCCGTAGCACATACAATGAAACGTGATCCAACTTAAAGAGAGATTTTTTGGATAAATAATTATCCGAGCAATTGACCCGTCAACTCTGATCAGCTCTGGAGTTTCAGCAGATGATTTTCGTTGCCAGCTCTAGACTTCTGGAAAAGCTCAGCTTTTGACTCTCCGGCCAAATATTACAAACTCCGGCCTGTCGAGGGCTACGTTGCTATCGCTAACAAAACAGAAATCGGTTGTGTTTGTTTTGCGGATGAAACCGAATAAAGAGGAACATGTTAGTTCTGTTTTATTTTGCGAACAGTCTGATTATATTATATAAACGGTTCCCCTGGACGACAAACGGGGTCAGGCCAGGTGTGCTGGCTGGCAATGTTCTGACGCTTCTAGCCACGAATCAGTTTAACGTAAGTTAAAAAAGTTTAAAGAGATGTTGGATAAAGTCTTTTAAACAAGCAGTGGAACTGTTGAAAAGATGTGTTCAAAGGAGCATTAGACTCTCTTGACTCACTCACATGTTTCAAATGTTGAAGTCTTTCTTCTCCAAGATGCAGTAAGTCCCTCATCATGACCATGTTTTGAACTTATTACTTTATAAAGTTGGTCTGTAATCTGGGCGAACGAGAGGTTACGAGAGCGGAGTCCATTATGACGGAATAATGGCTTCACTCCTCCTCCAGCAAGCTGAAATCACGCCCCGCTTTGTTTATACAGCGAGTCCCTTGGAGGTGGGGACTTCCGGGATTGATGACGCGCAGTGACAAACCTTGACGTTTGACCAATCACAGCGGAGTGGGCGTGGTTATTGTCAACAAGATTTAATCTCAAGAAAAAAACAGTGTTTTCAGTGGGCAGGGCTTAAGTACATTTTTTAATGTCAATATTTCAATGAAAATAGAGTTTTGTAGAAACAGACACTGATACAAGATAGAGTCTAATATCTATTTAACAAAGACATTAATCAATACGTTTGTTGACCATTTTGTCATCTCAGTGTCAAATTGAAATAATTGTTTTTTGGCATTTGAAATCTTTTTTTTTGGCTTTCGTGTCACCATGACCTTGCTCGTATCCATGAAACCTAAATGCTTATTTTCCCATGTTCCCTTGCACTCCCCTGTCGGCAGTTCCTTCGACCAAAGGTCGCATCTGAACATGTTCTTCCTGACAAAACGTGTCTTATCGCGCCATTTAGATTTTCTCTCTAGATTGATGATACATTTGTATCCAGGTCGATTGCAGAATTTCATGGCTCCAAATATCTAGTTAGCTTTTTAAAATCCTAGGACAAATGTTTCCGTGCTGTGCTTGAGATTTTTTATTGCAATTATTTTTTGTCCTTTGTTCTTATCATTCAGTCTCTGCCTATAATTAGTATAATAGGAATGTCGGAAGATCCGATAGAGTCCATACCAGCTAGGGTTAGGGTTAGGTCTAAAGTAAGGTTCAAGGTTAGGGATTGGGATAGGGATAGGGATAGGCATAGGGATAGGGATAGGGATAGGGATAGGGATAGGGATAGGGATAGGGATAGGGATAGGGTTAGGGTTAGGGTTAGGGTTATGGATAGGATTAGGATTAGGTTAAGGGTTAGTGCTAAAGCTAGAGTTAGGGTTAGGGATAGGGATAGGGTTACGGTTAGGGTTAGGGTTAGTGCTAAAGCTAGAGTTAGGGTTAGGGATAGGGTTAGGGTTAGGGTTAGGGATAGGGTTAGGGTTAGTGCTAAAGCTAGAGTTAGGGTTAGGGATAGGGATAGGGATAGGGATAGGGATAGGGATAGGGATAGGGATAGGGATAGGGATAGGGATAGGGATAGGGATAGGGATAGAGATAGGGTTAGGGTTAGGGTTAGTGCTAAAGCTAGAGTTAGGGTTAGGGATAGGGATAGGGATAGGGATAGGGATAGGGATAGGGATAGGGATAGGGATAGGGATAGGGATAGGGATAGGGATAGGGATAGGGATAGGGATAGGGATAGGGTTAGGGTTAGTGCTAAAGCTGGAGTTAGGGTTAGGGTTCAGGATCAGACCTTCAGTTAGATCCCTTTTCAAGGTTTTTACTCCAAGTCCGATTAAACTGATGTCGATACAACATCAAAGCTACGTCTGATTCTAGGTCAAACAAAAATAAGGAAATCGCTGAAAACTCAGAGCGCTTAAACTATAAACTGCTGATTGACCGAAACCCAAATAGTCTCCTGAACAGAGGAAGTCCAGTAGACCAGATAAGAAGGTTGAGTGACTCCTGGTGAGGTTTTCTTCAGGGAAAAACAATGGTAGCTACATTCGAAGATGACGTCCTTATAGATCTTCGACTCGTCCGGCGACACAACAGAGTTTATAGACCTCAGATAAGAAGATGGAGAAGTGCCTCCGTCTCATTGTCTGGCGAGAATCCCAACAGTGGGAAGAGTTTTTACGAGACTCCGTGGCTGCGAGCCGGATCCTTCAAAGGATTCTCTCTTCAAAGTGGGCTTAAGGGGAGGCAGATGTGGATCTGTGTGGTCGTTTAGATCATATTTTCATTTTAATCTCTCTTCGCTTTCTCTGACTTTTCTCTCGCCCCACGTTTATCTCGGGATTGGAACATCTGGACGTTCATTTCTTCATCTAATGCTCATCATCTTGACTCAGCTTAAGTGAAGAGTTTGAAACTTGGCTCTAACGTTTGACAAACTCAGGTAAATAATCGTATCAGGTTAGTTGTTAAAATAGTCTGTGAAAAATTTCACTTGACTTTTCAAAATCCTTACAAATCTTTATTCTTGCTTTATATCTAGATTTGCTGGATAAAAAAGAATGCGTAGCTTTGACTTCTGTTCTGTTTAAGTGTGTTTATTTGATTTAATGACTTCATTTAATTGTGCATTTTTTCTACTTGTGTACTTTATTCTTTACTTTGTATCTTTAAAAAAGGGAAGAAGCAAATATAGGTCACTCATTTGACTCATGTGATTCAAAAACCCCGAAAACATAAAACCAAATGTCGTGTAGAGGTTGAAATCCCTTCACAAAGAGGAATGGCTACCTTGACATAAACTGAAAAGCTACTCACAACGTCCCATTTCGGTTTTTGGTGTCATTTTTGTGTCAAGTATTTTTTGGTATAAAATCCAAACATGTATTTAAAATATAGTAATGTCAGTCTTCTGCAACTCCCTAGTGCTTGTCACCCCGCATTATTTAGCAACAAAATAAAACTGACTGATTACAACAACAAACAAAAAAACTCAAGACATATTACAACAGAGATACTTTTAAATGTCTTTTTACCCTTTTTTATCTCATGGGTCAACGTGACAACACAAGGGATACCACAAACACGTTTTTTTTCGGGCCTTTGTGTCAACTTGACCTAGAGACAACATAAGGGATACCACAAACACATTTGTTTTCAGGCATTCGTGTCAACTTGACTTTGAGACAACACAATGGATACTTCAAACAAATTTGTTTTCGGGTCAACTTTACCCTGAGACAACACAAGGGATACCACAAACACATTTGTTTTCCGGCCCAATGTCACCGTGACCCTGAGACAACACAAGAGTTAAGGAACAATCAGAGTACTGACACTGGTATTAGATAAAACGTATACCTCGATGTAAAAAATGTGAAAATTGAATGTCTAAATGTTTATTACTGAAACTAACATTTTTCATATGAACTGTCCCAGTAGGACGGGGAGAGATGCAGCAGATAGTGGCAAAGATATGTATGTAACACTTTCAAGAATCTGACCTGATTTGTGGCGACAAAATAAAAAAAAAATCTGACCTAGATCAGATATTTTCTTTACGTCATCGAGTCCAATATGACGTTAAGGACAAGTTCCTCTGTTGGAACCTGAAGTGGAAGTGAAAGAAACTTCTGTTTGGAAAATGTTTATTTTGATATTTTATGTTGAAGCTAAAGTGTTAAAAGAGTCTCTTGTTTGTTTTGTCCTCCTGCCGACAATAGCTCCTCAGTACTGTCATGTTAAATGAGCCTTTTGTCTTAGCGGGAGTGTCATCTGCTACCTGATCGCTATTGATCCGACCTTTCTTTTAGACCAGGAGGGAGAGACAGATGGCTGAGACCTCCAGCTGTTCCGCCCCGATCCACCTCAACCAGGATCCACAGGATCACCCCGGAGAGGAGGTCTGGAGATGAGGAAGAGGAGTCGAAGTGACTCTCCGGAGATCCATGATATTGACGCGGGACAAAAAAACCCACTTTGAGGCCATTGACGTGTAAAAACACAAACGGAATTAATGTGATTGTCTTTTAAATGTGGAGACGAGCACCTGGTTGAAAATGACCCTCGGGGCCGAAAACTGGACGGACAGAAAATGTCTTGTCGTGATTATACAGATTTGCATTGCTAAAAGCTGAGGATCACTGTGGGATTTGAACCTACAACTCTTCTCCACTAGAACCTGAGAACGGATTTTTACCTGTAGAGTTAAAAACATATTTTAAATCTTGGTCGCGGAGATTTTTAAAGTGTGTCCGGGCCTTTTCCCTGGCAACAAACGTAAGTTATTTATTTTTTATATATATTTATTTATTCATTTTATTTTATTTTACAAGCTTTAAAGCAGTGATTGTGATTATTAACCTCATTAAATGTGGGTTTCAACATCTTTACAACATTTTTTATATTCTCAGGTTCAAACAAACGCATTATTTAACACATTTATTTAAAAACATTTAAATAAATATATTTTGTCGTTTTCTTTTTAAATATTTTTTAATAAATACATTTTTTCATTGTCTTTTAGTTTTTTTTTTGATAAATATTTTTTTTCGTTTTCTTTATGTATTTGTTTTTTTTTTAAATAAACACATTTTATTCTTTTCTTTCCACATTTTTTTAATGAATAGATTTTTTCATTTTCTATTTACATATTTTTAATAAATTCATTTATTTTATTTCTTTTTGCATATTTTAATAAATACATGTTTTCTTTTTAGATATTTTTTAATTAATCATTTTTTTTCTTTTTACATATTTTTTTTTAATAAATACGTTTTTTTCGTCTTCTTTTTAAATATTTTGAATGAATACATTTATTTCGTTTTTTCTTTTAACATATTTTTAATAAACATATTTGCCCTTTTCTTTTTACATATTTTTTCATAAATCCTTTTTTCAATTTTCTTTTCTTTAACGTTTACATGGGTCATGACCAGAGCGGCTTAAAACGACTGCACAAAGTTAAGTATATATGTTTAACATTAATTTTAATGTGGCCTCATACACATGTTTATTATATTTAAAAGATTTATTCATTATTCAATAATGGTTTGTTTTAAATGGTTACATTTCATAACATTGATCAGAGAGATTATTTTAGTGATTGTGTTTTATACAATTTTATTGTTTGTTTTCTTGCATCTAAATAAGGGAGTTATTTTCTACCATAATAGTACACAAGGTTACTACTCGTTACTCCCGTCACAAAGACGTAGTACATGAATAAAAAAAAATGACCTTTACATTAAAAACAGAACAAGATTATGTCGTTTTCCAGCTCCACACGTAACAAAAACTCTCACTTCCTCCTCCTCCTCTCACTTCCTCCCTGGACCTGGAAACTTTAAAAATATCAACACAAAGAATCCTGGACCTCTTTTTTTTTAACTTCTCTTTTCCTTAACATTCCGGCTCGAGTCTTAATGAGGCCCCGGGGCCTGAGAAATAAAAACTTTCAATTGTTTCCATGAACGAACCAGGACGGAACTCGAGGGAAATTGTCTGTAGGTATGAGTGTGTGTTTGAATGGTTGTGTCTTTGTGTGTCCTGCGGCAGACTGGCCTCCTGTCCAGGGTGTCCCTCGCTTCACGCCTGAAGAAACTGGGATGGACTCAAACCCCCCCGCAACTCCCATACGGGAATAGGCGATAAAGAAAAATGAATTTATGAATGAAACCATACACCATTACAACACTTGTTTGATTTTGAAATGCAAAGGAAATGCTCTTTATTTCTAATCTTAACTCCTTATATAAATATAACAGCAACACAAATACACATGTTTTCCAGATGTGTAAAAGCAACCGAAGAAAAGCAAAATGACCAACAACACAAACTCTCATTTTACCTGTTAAACCCACAAAAAATTAGACTTAAAATATTACTGACAGAACAATAGGAAGTACTTTTAAGGAATGCTGCGACAGCTAAACTGATGACCAAATAGAATAAAGTATTTTTAATAGCAACCATTTGGGGTTTTTAAGCAATGGTACCATTAAAATAAAACAGATTATAAACACACCTACACACAGATTCCATTAAACCAAAACAACACTTTTTCTTTGCCCTGAAATTAAAAAGAAAATGCTCAATTTTCATTCACTAAACTCCTCATATGAGTAAACCAACAAATAAGTAATCAAACTACACAAATACACATGTTTTCCAGATGTCTAAGGGCAAGCGAAGAAGAGCAAAACGACCCAACAACACACTCTCTAATTTTACCCGTTTAACCTACAAATATTACTGACAGAACAATAGAAAGTACTTTACAGGATTGCTGCAACAGATAAACAAATGACTTAAATAAAATAAAGTTAAGTATTTTTATTAGCAACCATTTTGGGCTTTTAAGAACTGGTACCATTAAAATAACACAGATTATAAACACACCTTTACAAAGATTCCATTAAACCACAACAACACTTTTTCTTTGCACTGAAATGAAAAAGAAAATGCTTTATTTTTATCCACTAAACTCGTCATATGAGTAAACCAACAAATCAATAATCTAACTACACAAATACACATGTTTTCCAGATGTCTACAAGCAAGCGAAGAAGAGCAAAACGACCCAACAACACAAACTCTCATTTTACCTGTTTAAGCCACAAAAATTAAGCCCTAAAATATTACTGACAGAACAAAAAACGCATTTACGGTGTGCGACAACAGAAACTAGTTATAGTACTTTAAAGAAATGCTACTACTGTCCTTGAAAAACTGATGACAAAATAGAATTTTTAAAGCACCATTTCTGTCTTTCAAGCACCGTTGAACAATAACACAGATTCCATTAAAAACAAACTTTTCATCCAACTGAATTTAGCTTTAAAACTCTTCCTTTGAGTAAATCAACACACAGATAATTGAGCTACACAACCACACACATGTTTTCCAGATGTGTACAAGCAGGCGAAAGAAAAGCTAAAAAAAAAACGACCCGACACAACACAATACGAGCCTCCTTTTGAGAAAAAAAACATCAAACCCTGGGCGAACAACAGAAGGCACAAGCCGAGCGCATTCATCCCAGATTACTCATGATCCCGCCGGCGACCCTTCAGTTCCCGACGTGTGCGTCTTGAGTTACGGGGCCACACAATGACGCCTCATGCTGCACCTCTGGAGGAGGACGGAGGGTTTTGGATCATGTTCGCCCTGTTTTGTTTTTTTTCTGTGTAACCACATGTGATCACCACGTGGTGAGGCCAGTTCCCTCCATTGTTGTCTCGGCCCCCCGGACCCCGTTATTTTGGAGGCGTCCCTCGCCCGCCTTCCTGTTTTGGTGGATCTACTTTTTTAAGAAGGTTTTACTCCAGCAGCTCCTCGAGAGGATGTGGTACAGTCGTCTATTGACGGTACTCTGCGGACCGTGCTGCCGCTCCTGGAAATCTGGTTTCAATACGTCGAGGCCGAGGCAGGAAATAGTCGTCATTTCTGCGGGTGATTAACAAAGACGCTGTGTGAGCGCTGACCTCGGGTCAGCAGTGTTGCTTCTTAATTGAATCAGAGACAAACACCAGCACTTGGAGGCCATGACGGGTGTTTAAAGGTGTTCAGGGAGCAGGAGAAGAATGTGTTTACTTTAGAATTTTGTGTTTTTAATCACGAAACTTTGAACTCAAGAGTCAAGTACAAGGGTTTTGTAGGGGCTTTGAGGTATTTTCAATATTTTATTCATATATGAAATATATATTTTAGACTAAATGTTGATACACTTGTATATACAGATTTTCATGATACTGTATCAATATTTTATATATATATATAATAAAGTATTTTGAATAGCAACCATTTTGGGGTTTTAAGCAGTGGTGCCATTAAAATAATACAGGTTATAAACACACCTTTACACAGATAATTATTATCTATTAAACCAAACAACCCTTTTTCTTTGCCCTGAAATGGAAAAGAAAATGCTCAATTTTCATTCACTAAACTCCTCATATGAGTAAACCAACAAATAAGTAATCTAACTACACAAATACACATGTTTTCATACAAATGTGTAAAAGCAACCGAAGAAGAGCATATATATATACATATATATATGTATATATATATGCTCAGATATATATATATATATGCTCAGATATATATATATACAGTATATATATATATATGTGACAGTACAGATTGGAATCCAGTAGGATCTGGAATACTACTAGTACAGATTGGAATTCCAATATTTAAAATTCAGTAGTAGGAATTCCATTCTGTACTAGTAGGATTCCAGATCCTACTGGATTCCAATCTGTACTTTGACATATATATGATTACAGTGGGGCAAACAAGTATTTAGTCAGTCACCAATTGTACAAGTTCTCCCATTTAAAAAGACGAGAGAGGCCTGTAATTTTCACCATAGAATCACCTCAACTATGAGAGGTAAACCTTAACTATGAAGAAACAAAATCTGGAAAATCACATTGTCTGATCACAGTCCCTCCGAGCTCCACTATGGCCCAAGACCAAAGAGCTGACAAAGGACACCAGAAACTAACTTGTAGACCTGCACCAGGCTGGGAAGACTGAATCAGAAATAGGTAAGCAATAGGTAAAAAATAGAAGACATACAAGACCACTGATAATCTCCCTCAATCTGGGGATCCACGCAAGATCTCACCTCTATGGGGTCAAAAATGCTAAAAAAGCATGAAAAGATGGATTTAAGTTGAATTTAAGGAAATAATGTTGGTAAATAAGAACAAATTTCAAAATATTGGGGGAAATGAGGTCCGCTCTCCACGAGCGAAGATTCTGGGCGTAAAAGAACACCTGGAAGTGTCTGCAGGCGAAAATAAACTCTTATTAAAATCTGCTTATCTCACTGAAACCTGAGCCTATTATGACAAATTATTGTCGAAGCAGCTCCAGACGTGCAGCTGCTCAACATCACACGCCAGACGTGCCGTAACAAAAAAAAAAAGAAAAATCTCAGTTTGCTTTTGCCACGACTTCGACTTCTCTCTTTACAAGATCAGCTCGTGGATATCGAGTATCAGCAGAAACATTCTCCCCGTGTCTCGGTTCATTCGCGCCCTATTGTGTGTCCAAAACCCCCCCATTTATCCCGACCTTCAACCTGCTCCGTGACAAATCTCCGAGGTTCGCTTCGTTAATGTGGGTTTTTTAATGAGTAGAGCCGGGTTTACAGGGTAGTTTCTCAACTGCCGCCATCTTCTCTCAGGAGGAGGAAATATGTAAACAAACGGCAGACTGTCCTTGTCAGCTCAACACTATAAGTCTTTTTTTTTCCAAGTTAAAAGCTGAGATGGAATCAAGAAGAAAAAAAACATCCCGACTCTGGACTAGAATTTATGGCTTGTTTTTCCTTTTTACCAAATACAGTCTCATAAACTACTTTAATCTGCTGGATACGGTTCAAGACGGCAGTTCATTCCTGGTCTTGTAAACACACTTGCAGCAGGGATTCAAGAACACTTGAAATGGAATCACTTTTAAGATACTTGATTTAATTTAATTTAATTGATTAAAAAATAGGGATGTCAGCGAAAGACTTCTACAGCAGCTTCTAAATGAAACAACAACATATTTTATCCTAGTTTTTAGAAAGAAACCACTTTTTGTATCTAAAATAAAGTCTCTTCTTACGCAAAGTTTGAGTAATAAAGAAGATAATAGTCACGATCATATTTTAAAGACTGTGGAAGCCTGTTAAGGCTAGAAAAGTAGTTACTGATGGTAGCCTTTGTTACTTTGGTCCCAGATATCTGCACTAGTCTGGTGCAGGTCTACAAGTTTGACAGCTGTTTGGTCTTGGGCCATAGTGGAGCTTGGAGGGACTTTTGTGTCTTTATCATGTATTTATCAAGTACTGAGAAGTATTTTCTGAATTCAACAAAATAAAAAAAATGATGGTGTTTCTGGGATTAAACATATATTACTCAACCATTGCGTTATCTCAGGGTCAAGGTGACCCGTAGGCCCGAAAAAAACAAATGTGTTTGTCATATCCCTTGTGTTGACCTCACAAGATATGAAAGTCTCGACTAAAAGATACACTTTACACAAAAATAATGTGTAAAGTTGTAAGTGGTCTGAATGACAACAAAAGTTTTTGTTAAAACAAAACATCCATTCTTTGTGATGTAGATTTTTAGTTAAATCAAATTAGATATTAAGTTGCTTTTTGTAATATTTTTAAATAATAAAATCAATGGAAATAAACAAATAAAGTGTTCATAAATATAAAGAAAGTAAAATATTTGAGAATAAAAACTAAAAGAAAATTTACTGTGAATGATTCTTGGTTTCACTGTTTCCCTAAAAACTCCCCCAAATATCTTTTTTATTTTCTTTCCACCTCCAACTGTTGGTGAAAAACTACTCCGGCCGTCACAAATCCAACATGTCATCGCCGCTACGCTCCATCCAGCTGTGCCCGCGACCGAAGCTGAAACCAGACCCCGACTGTCTCCGGGCTCCCCGTCACTTTACCTCACGTTCCTCCAGACAGAATTACTCCACATGTTGACCCCGGCCGACCTCTCGTCTACCCCCCTGACATCAGTGCGAAGAGCCGCCGCCGCCGGTGAGCGGAGACGGACAGTAGAGCGTAAACAGGTATTTATCCAAGCTGTGATGGATAGTTTATGGGGGTTTAATTTGTTTCAAAAACATCTGCTTTTGATTTGAAACACAGGCTCCCTTATGGAACTTTTGCTTTCCTGGCTCACGTGCAGGATCGTGCTATTTGAGAGGCGCTCATTCACGACTTGTGAGGACGCGTGTAAATCTCAGAAAAATACCTGACTTATGAACGCGTCCACAGTCGGGCTGTGTTTATATAACCTCGCTCGTGACTCCCTGCCGTGAGCCTCCAAAAAGAAAGGGTTCTAACTCACCTCGAAACCAGAGGCCCGGCCCGGAGTCGCCGACACAAAATTGGGGCGACCCAGGTTCAGGAAGGCGACGCGGTAGGACCTGATGTTCCGATGTCCCTGCACCAGTTTGTACAGCTCCAGACACATGAGTCCGGCCACCACGGCAGTGGTGGTTGCTATGGCGGGGATGATCCGGCCCGCGATGGCCTTGCTCTGGGGAAGAAAATAAAAATTGTAAATGTGTTCCTTTGATTATCGAGTGGCTGTGATCCATCTTTTCATTGTGATGTGTTGGTGAAGCTTCATGAAACAGTGTCGTTATGTTCAGAGTCCACTAGATGGCGTCTCTGCACTATTTTGCTTTGTTTTGAACAACTGTTCTAATGAAACATCCTTTTTAAACTGATGGCGCCACCTACTGACCTCTAAACAACATGACACTGTTTCATGAAGCTTCGCCAGCACATCACTAGTGTAATGGGAATGATTGGCTGAAATGTCAGGCAAGCATGTGACCTGAGGGAGCGCTCTTATTGGTCTCTTCTTGGAGACTTCTTCATCCCATTTTAGATTTTACGTGTTTCACGGTCGCTTTAAGTCCATGTTTGTTTAAATAAATGGCAGCAGCCATATGGTTTAATTCATTGGCCAAAGAACAAAAACGTGTTTTGTTTGTTTCTTTATACTATTTAAAGGTGTTATAATATAACTTCTAGTAAATAATTTAAAACTGTTTTCTTAACAGTTATTTAATAAATAATGTATTTAATATAAACAATGACATCCTAATTCAACAGCCTGTTTAAATATATCATGGAGAAAATATAGATAAAGGGATAAATCGAGATTATCGTTTATTTATATTATTTAACACAACTCTATTTAATATTTTTTACATTTCTTTTAATATTTACTTGAAGTTATTTTATGTGTGTAAAATAAGAACATTTATTGACAATTAACATCTAAATATTGGCATCATTTGTTCATTTTTGTGTTGCGATGAAAACTTCCAGGCCGTTAAATGGCAGCAGTTATTACGTCCTTCGAAGCTAAAGGAACAACGACATCCTGTGAGACTGAGGACGAGAGGATACAGTGGACTCCAGCAGCTTTTAAAGCTGATGTTTGGACATAATTTGGTTTTGAAAACAAACGAAAGCAGTTACGACTTCGTCAAGAGTCATGTGGTCTGTAAATACTACAACACCAGAGTCAAGTACTCGAGAATACTACACATATATACTTGTTACTACAATATCACTATATATTTTATTGATGCCATTATTCGTGTAATCTTCAGTGCATGAGGAACCAAAGGTGTAGAGAGAAGAAATGTGACTATACTTAACTGTCTTTTTATTGAATATTATAGTACAGACATGTAATTTACTCTTTAAGTATTTCCCTCAAACTGTACTTCAGCGAGAAGGTAAAGTCATTCCTGAACGAGTCACGACACGTTCAAACCTCGAACACAAAAGCCTGGCACTGCTTTGTCTGCCCCTCACTCAGCAGAGACCCCCCGACCCCCCGCCACGCTAGTGTCTTCACCATGTGTGAGCGTCGGCGGGTACGAGCCGGGCTCAGGTGTCACCTCTCGGGCGACAGGTAAAGTGCTGTGATTAGTTCTGCTCCGGCAGTCATGGGGTGCTAAAGGGCCCCCTCGGGAGAGGAGAGGTGGTCCCTGGTATCAGATCTTTCTATCAGCGACGCGTCAGGACTCACCGTGAGACGGTCGGCCGCAGGGATGTCATAGTTCTCTGCCCTCAGGTTGGAGGCGGCGACAACGGAGTCCATGTGGAAGTTAGTGTCGTCGTCCTGGAGCAGAAGAGAAACCAAGAATCAACCTTAGACTCCAGAATCATTTAGTAAAACAGTAGTTTACTGAACATCATTTGATGTGAATACAAGACAGAGAAATGATATCCACTGAATAAAAACAACTAATTACACTATTTTAGGGATAAACAGTTTTATTTCACAACACTACGGTGGCTAAGAAGTGCAAAAATACATTTGGAAACAACATCTACAAATTCACTTAATGACTACAACCCGCAGAATTTTTTTGTATTTGTTTCATAATTTTGTAGATGTTACACATTTTTTTTCAAAGGTTTGTTAATTTGTTTCAATAGTTATTTTTTTCTGTTTAATAAACTTCTTTTAAAATATTGTTTCTGAGTTTATAAAATTGTTTTGGAGTTGTTGTTATTTTTTGGGCATTTGCAAATGTGTTTGAGAGTTTTTGAGTTTGTTGCAAATTTTTGAAAATGTGTTTCAAGAGTTGGTTTCACAATTTCGCAAATGTGGTTCAAAAGTTCATTTGTAGATTTGTTTCACAGTTTTTCTAAATGTTTTGTAAATGTATTTCAGTAGTTTGTCTATTCGTATCACTAGTTTGTAAATGTGCTTCAAGAGTTTGTCTATTTGTATCACTATTTTGTAAATGTTTCGATAGTTTGTCTATTTGTATCACTAATTTGTAAATGTGTTTCGAGAGTTTGTCTATTTGTATCACTAGTTTGTAAATGTGTTTCGATAGTTTGTCTATTTGTATCACTAGTTTGTAAATGTGTTTCGATAGTTTGTCTATTTGTATCACTAGTTTGTAAATGTGTTTCGATAGTTTGTCTATTTGTATCACTAGTTTGTAAATGTGTTTCGATAGTTTGTCTATTTGTATCACTAGTTTGTAAATGTGTTTCGATAGTTTGTCTATTTGTATCACTAGTTTGTAAATGTGTTTCGATAGTTTGTCTATTTGTATCACTAATTTGTAAATGTGCTTCAAAAGTTTGTCTATTTGTATCACTAGTTTGTAAATGTGTTTCGATAGTTTGTCTATTTGTATCACTAGTTTGTAAATGTGTTTCAATAGTTTGTCTATTTGTATCACTAGTTTGTAAATGTGTTTCGATAGTTTGTCTATTTGTATCTCTAATTTGTAAATGTGCTTCAAAAGTTTGTCTATTTGTATCACTGGTTTGTAAATGTGTTTCGATAGTTTGTCTATTTGTATCACTAGTTTGTAAATGTGTTTCGATAGTTTGTCTATTTGTATCACTAGTTTGTAAATGTGTTTCGATAGTTTGTCTATTTGTATCACTAGTTTGTAAATGTGCTTCAAAAGTTTGTCTATTTGTATCACTGGTTTGTAAATGTGTTTCGATAGTTTGTCTATTTGTATCACTAGTTTCTAAATGTGTTTCGATAGTTTGTTTTTATGCTTTATGGGTTTGTTAATCTCATTTGTAAAAAAAAAGTAAATTTTTTTTTAAATGTGTTTAAATAGTTTGTCTTTTTATTTCAATAGTTTGTAAAAGTGTTCAAGAATTGTTAAATGTGTTTCAATGGTGTGTTATTTTGCTTTTAGAGTGTCCACATCAGTTAAACAATTTTGTAAATGTGTTTCATAGTTTGTGCGATTCTTTCACAATTGTGTTAATTTGGATCAAAAGTTTGTACATTTATTTCAAGAGTTTGTCAAATAAATGTTAAGAGTTTGTAGATTTATTTCACAGTTGCGTAAATATGTATCAATAGCTTGTAAATGTGTCTTAAGAGTTTGTTATTATACTTTGTTAGAAAAATGCAATTTTGTAAATAGGTTTCAAGAGTGTGTTTTATTTTGCTTTTAGAGTAATAACAGTTCAAAGAATTTCTAAATGTGTTTCAGAGTTTGTAAAAATATCAGTTTGTATTTTTCTCAGTGTTTGTAAATGTGCTTATCGTTTGTGAGTTTGTTTTTTCAAGACTTTATTTCACAATTTTGCAAATTTGATTTAAAAGTTTGTACATTTATTTCACGAGTTTGTGAAATAAATGTTGGCAGATTTGTTTCACAGTTGTTTAAATATGTATCAATAGTTTGTAAATGTGTTTCAGAATTTGGAAGCGATCAATCAAACAAATGCCGTCCATCAACGGCACCGTCGGTGACATCATCGGGTCGTTCACGTCAAACCCCCTCAAACCAGACTCGGACCAGATTACGTTCAAACCCCACTTCTGTGGAGGCAGACGGACCCGCTGAGGTCATCTCTCTCTCCGCGGCTCTACAAAGAGCGAGCGAGGCGTCCGTCACTCAGGACTCGCCCACAGGGCTGCGAGGAGGGTTTCAAACCGGCAACCTGATGCCTGCACGCATTCCATCCGTCCGCGGCCCGACCGGGCCACTTCGGGGTGACGTTTTCTTTCATCCGGCAGGATATGGGACCTGACTCGCCCCCCACACACTTCAGCCTCGGTGACAACATCACGCCTTCGTTAGATGCTCAGTTAATTGAGGAGATTCTCTGACTGGTTGCCATGGCAACATCTTGTTTAGGTACTAGGTATATGAGCTAAATGGAAAGGTCAAAGGGTCAAGACGCGGAGTTGAATATACAACTCATTCAGTAATGGTTGTAATGGTTATACAAGAAACAAATATTGACTTGAAATATTGACTTATGGGAAACCTTTTCACTCCCATTAAAAATATATTTAAAAATAAATAAAATCACATATTTTGTCGTTTCTTTCTGTGGTGATGACACAGTGGTTTTCGGACATTCTTTTCCAAAAATGTATGGCTTTCTTAGGTCTAAAATCCTTTCTCTTAAAACATCTTGTTTCATCAACTGAAAATAGTTTGAACGCTTAATGTTTGATTGTTGTTGGAAATCAAACAATTGTTATTAGTTTATAAAGAACAAAACCGGCTTCGTTGCTAATGTTTCGTTGCTAATGCTTCATTGATTATTGATTATTTCTGATGATTTGTTGCTAATGCTCCTTTGCTAATGATTTGTCGATAATGCTTTATTAATAATGTGTTTATCGCTAATAATTTGTTTCTAATGCTTTGCTGCTAATGCTTAATGGCTAATGCTTTGTTGCTAATGCTCAGTTGCTAATGATCTGTGGCTAATCATTCATTGTTAATACTTCATTGCTAATGCTTCATTGCTAACGCTTTATTGCCAATGCTTCCTTGCTGAAGATTCATTGCTAATGCCTTATTGCTAATGCTAAACTGCTAATGCTTCGTTGCTAACAAATTTCTAATGCTTAACTGCTTACTCTTCGTTGCTAAAGATTCATTGCTAATGCTTCATTGCTAACGCTTTATTGCCAATGCTTCCTTGCTGAAGATTCATTGCTAATGCCTTATTGCTAATGCTAAACTGCTAATGCTTCGTTGCTAACAGATTTCTAATGCTTAACTGCTAACTCTTCGTTGCTAAAGATTAATTGCTAATGCTTCATTGCTAATGCTTAACTGCTAACACTTCTTTGCCAATGCTTCTTTGCTAATGCTTCATTGCTAATGCCTTATTGCTAATGCTTCTTGCTTACACTTCATTGCCCAAGCTTCGTTGTTAAAGATTAATTGCTATTGCTTCATTGCTAATGCTTAACTGCTAACACTTCTTTGCTAATGCTTCATTGCTTATGCTTAATTGCTAATGCTTCGTTTTTAGCGCTTCATTGCCAATGCTTCCTTGCTGCAGCTTTATTGATAATTCTTCATATCTTATGCTTTATTGCTAACGCTTCATTGCCAATGCTTCATTGCTGCAGCTTTATTGCTAATGCTTCATATGTTATGCTTTATTGCTAACGCTTCATTGCCAATGCTTCATTGCTGCAGCTTTATTGCTAATGCTTCATATGTTATACTTTATTGCTAACGCTTCATTGCCAATGCTTCATTGCTGCAGCTTTATTGCTAATGCTTCATATCTTATGCTTTATTGCTAACGCTTCATTGCTAATGCTTCGTTGCTACAGCTTTATTGCTAATGCTTCATATCTTATGCTTTATTGCTAACGCTTCATTGCTAATGCTTCGTTGCTACAGCTTTATTGCTAATGCTTCATATCTTATGCTTTATCGCTAACACTTCATTGCTAATGATTTGTTGCTAATGTTTTTGTTAACGTTTTGCTGCTAATGCTACATGCTTCTTCGCTAATGGCTAAATACTGAAACTTGTTTTACGCTTTACTTCCTGACACTATTTTTTTTTTCAGTTTTCAATGTGACAGTTATGTTCTTTTTCTAAATAACTGTCAAAAGCTCTCTTTCTGACGACCTTCTCCTGACGCTCAAGTGTGTCTTTGTTCCACGCATGGAAACTTTACATCGACCTCCTCAGTGGAGCCACCGGTGAGTCAACTGTGCGACACAAGCGAGGCTCTGTTCAACCAGGACTAGACTCGGGTCAGTGGCGCCGCAAAGATGGAGGCGCCTGTTGAAAACCGCTCCCCGCTAACTTCCCGCCGCCAAACCGTCGTGGCTTCTTCTTCTTCTTTTCTTTACCTTCTCGAAGTCGATGGGCCGCATCTGCAGGGCAGAGGGTCTCGCATGTTCCAGGTTCGCTCTCAGCTCCTCCAGACGGGCTTTTCCTGAGGAACATCGAAAAGGGAAAAACTGTGAAGCGCCAGTGAGACGAGTTGAAGGAAAAATACTTCACCTCGGTCATCACTTTCTTTCTCTCTCTCCTCCTCCATCTCTTTGTCGGTGAGATGGATCTTCACGGACGAGCTGGGAGTGAAAGGAGGAACGTGGATCTCCTGGAGAGTCCTCCTGATGGACGGGCGGTCCGAGGAACCCGGGATGTTGTGGACGTGAGCGAAGAGGTTCGCTGCCGCCACGACGAAGTCCAGGTGCGTCGACTGGAAGAGAAGATGTTTCATTCATTTCCTACCGATCGCGGGCTCTGGAGCCTGTCCCAGCTACTTAGGGTGAGAGGCAGGAGATACCCTGGAACAAGTCTCCAGTACAAAGAGATTTTGGATTGTTAATAAAAGTATCATAGAATGTTATTTTCAATATACAAATCATTACAATAAAAAAGTATATAATGAAAGTATTTTATATAGATTAAATAGTCAAAGAAAAACAACAATAGTTTTTATAATTATACATTTAAGAAAGTATATAAAAGTTAAAAAACAAAACATTTTACATCAATTTTACTGGTTAACAAAGTATCAAGTTAAAAAGTCTGGTACAATTTTTTTTTTAACATCAAATTTAACATCAATGATTATAAAAACATAATTATTTTATGAAAGTATTTATTATAAATTAAAGAGTAAAAAAATGTATATTTTTTGTACATCTTTAAAAGTATACATGTTTAAAATGTATTAAGATCAATTCAAAAAAGTATAATAAAATTATATTTTCAATAAATAATTATAAAAACAAAATAATTTAATGAAAGTATTTATTATATGCATTAAAGAGTAAAAAAAACCAACAGTATTTATTATCGTAATCATGTTTGAAATGTATTTACATTAATGTAATAAAGTCAAATAAAATTATATTTTAAATATAGAATATATTCTAAAAATATTATTACTAATAATATTTATTTCTATGCAGTAAATAGTAGAAAAAAACTGTATTCATTTATAAACATTAAAATATACAAAAATTATATATTTTTATACATTAATTTAAATAAGGATTATGAAAATGTTATTTTAAATACAGTTACTATTATAAATATAAACCTATTTAATGAAAACATCTATTATTATACATTTAAACATGTTTATTTACAACATAACATCATAAAATATAATAAAAACAATGCAATACAAATACAGTGTTATGCAGTGAGTTGGTTCTAGTTTAAAAAAACTTTATTAGTCGTTGAAAAACAACAACAATCACATGACCTTCTTCTGGTCAATAAAGAATGATGTCACTTTGGACAAGATAACATTCTGGAAGTCGACGACTGCTAAAATAGAACGAGATCATCAGAGCTGATGAAGGAAGTCAACGTTCATTTATTGGCGTCGCTTACGACCCGAGGATCAATGCAGACTTACCTCATCGGGGTCAAAGGTCAGCGGGTGAGGGCACTTCTTGGATCCGGACCAGAAAGGAACACCAGACGCCGTGAGCTAGAAACAGAAAGTCAACCCTTAAATCACAAGATAAAAAGTCGTAAAAAGTTCATATTTTATTTATTTTCATTTCGACTGATTAACACGCAGGTGATAAGAGTCTGAGCTTTTGTTGGAGTCGCTGCCGTCAGTCGTGTGTCGTGTGTCGTCTCCAGAGAACAAAAGAGGCTTTGAAGTCGACAAATGGCCTCGAGGAAGAAGAGAATCTTCCCTGTGACGACACTTTTCACCTTCTGGAGCCAAAAGGTTCCTTTAACTTTCTCCCGATCACACGGATAACAATGTTGGATTATATCACAGTTACTTACTTTAATGGTAAAATAATAAATGTACTCTTTATAAACTCCAGTTGTCAAACACTTCCTGTTATTGTAGTTATTTATTTATTCTTTTGGTTGTTTATGCGTCAAATTTATTTTCCAACATCATTTAGTCAATGTTTCTTCTTTTCTGCACATTTCTTTATTAATATAGACATATATAGTAAAAATATAGTATATAATATAAAGTATTTTCTGTGCCCCGTAACAAGTAAAATCAATATTGTACGTTAAAGTGCAAAACAACCTTTTTTAATAAAAGTTCTTTACAAGATTTCTAAATTCTAAAATTCCAAAAAAAATGTTAAAAAGTTTAAAACAAATTCACAAAATTGTCCATTTTTTTTTTTTAGTTAAGAATTTTTTTTTATACTAAATTGAGAAGAATATTCTGTAGTGACTTTACAAAATAATACTAAAAATTGTTGTTTTTTTGTGTCTAAAATTCCAATACATATAAAAAAGTCAAAAATGTTTTACAAAATTATGAATTTAGTTTTACAAAATTTGGAAACAAATCTGCTAAAGAAAAAAATCTGTAGCAACTTTACAAAAGAGTGACAATTTTCTCTTTTGTCCTTATCCTTTATTTTTCTTTAACAAAATTTCTTTAATTATTATTTTTTTGTGTTTCTAAAACTCCAAAATAAATATACAAAAGTCTAAGTTTAATATAAAAAATATACAAAAGCTTGTTGTTGTTCCGAAACAAATAAAAAAAACGTACGTTAAAATCGGTGCCGTTTGTATTTATTTAACAATTTTGAGATTTATTGATAATTAATTGTGATAAAAACACTTTCATTGACAGTAAAACAATATTTCAGCTTCTTACTCACTGACACACTTGTTAAATAATCAGGTTCAATATTTTCAACGGTTAAAAACTTCTTATCAAACTTCCTCACGAGCGTCAGAGTCGAACGTTCCAGTGAAGCAATGAAACCTCAGAGGAACAAAGAGTTGGTGGAACATAAAGAAGAAACATCGTCATAAAACAAACGGCCACAGTTGAGACAAATGGACACAAACACACACACTTATACACACACACACACTCAGAGACACACACACAGACAGCCTTGGTCACGCACACACCCACACACACAGACAAACTAACACACACACGCTTACACTTTCACTTACATACAAAAACATAAAAACACACACAAATAAACACTGACACTAACACAAACACATACAAACAAAAACACACACACAAACATGAACATACACACACTTACACTAACATCCACACAAACATAAACACTCACACTCACACCAACATGCACTCAAACACAAACTAATTTAACATACACACACTCTCAGACCAACATGCACACACTTACACAACACACAAAACAACTGACGCACATAAACACACACACTCACACAAACAAGCACTGACACACACACACATGCAAACAAACACATGAACACAGTCGCACACACAAACACTCACACCAACACATGCACAGATACACACACACACACAAACACTCACACCAACACACGCACAGATACACACACACATACAAACACACTTACACAAACATAAACAAACACTCATACCAGCACATGCACAGATACACACACACATATAAATACACTTACACAAACATACACACACACACAAACACTCATACCAGCACATGCACAGATGCACACACACATATAAATACACTTACACAAACATACACACACACACAAACACTCATACCAACACAAGCACAGATACACACACACACATACAAACACACTTACACAAACATACACACACACTCACACACACACACACACACTCATACAAACACACGCACAGATACACATACACACACGCACAAACACA
The DNA here is from genome assembly GCF_982586985.1 of Callionymus lyra. NCBI lineage: Eukaryota > Metazoa > Chordata > Actinopteri > Syngnathiformes > Callionymidae > Callionymus > Callionymus lyra. Next base: position 8,440,016 of record NC_141827.1, on the reverse strand, counting down.
CTTACACCAACATACACACACATTCACACACACAAACACTCATACAACACACGCACAGATACACACACACAAACACACTTACACAAACACACACACACACACTCATACCAACACACGCAGAGATACACACACACATACAAACACACTTACACCAACACACACAAACATACACACACACTTACACACACAAACACTCACACCAACACACACACAGACACACACCCACATACAAACATACAGACACAATCACTCACACAAAACAACTGACGCACATAAACCCACACAAGTGCATACACACTCATACCTTCACACTCACAATCATACACACACAAACTCTAAAGTATCTGCAGGTCCAGGACGGTTGAGGCTCTGAGCCTCCTGGACTCCTCAGGGGTCTGTCTGGTGGACTCAGATCCTTGTGCCTCCAGGTGTGACATCATGGTCTGCATGCTTGAGCAGATTAAACCCTGAGAGCCTCAGATACTCATCAGTGAAGCTCTTAGTGGCTCATGTTTCCGACACTTTTCTAACAGAACCAGGAAAAACAAACAGAATTTACCGCCTCTGGAGGGAAGAAGTGCAGCAGCTGAACCAGGTCATCGTGGTACAGGGTCTGCCACTTCTCACGAGCCCATTGGATGCAGTTGTCCCAGCTAGCCGGGCGCTTTCCTCCAGCCTGAAGACCTGAGAGGTTCGTCCAAACACCAGCGAGAGTCTCCAGAGCCTCGGAATCATTCAGACGCAGAGTCTTCTCCATGAATCCAGGATCCCTGCACCACAGTCCACCACAGTTCATTACAGTTCACCACAGTCCACCACAGTTCATTACAGTTCACCACAGTTCATTACAGTTCATCACTGTTCACCACAGTCCACCACAGTTCACTACAGTTCATCACAGTTCACCACAGTCCACCACAGTTCACTACAGTCCACCACAGTTCATCACAGTCCACCACAGTTCATTACAGTCCACCACAGTTCATTACAGTTCACCACAGTCCACCACAGTTCATTGCAGTTCATCACAGTTCACCACAGTCCACCACAGTTCACTACAGTTCATCACAGTTCACCACAGTCCACCACAGTCCACCACAGTTCATTACAGTCCACCACAGTTCATTACAGTTCACCACAGTCCACCACAGTTCAACACAGTCCACCACAGTTCATTACAGTTCACCACAGTCCACCACAGTTCACTACAGTCCACCACAGTTCACTACAGTCCACCACAGTTCACTACAGTTCACCCCAGTCCACCACAGTTCACCACAGTTCATTACAGTTCATTACAGTTCATCACAGTTCACCAAAGTTCATCACAGTTCACCAAAGTTCACCACAGTTCATTACAGTTCATCACAGTCCACCACAGTTCACCACAGTCCACCACAGTTCACCACAGTCCACCACAGTTCATAACATTCAGCCACAGTTCACCACAGTCCACCACAGTTCACCACAGTTCACCATAGTTCACTACAGTCCACCAAAGTTCCTCACAGTTCACCACAGTCCACCACAATTCACCAAAGTTCACCACAGTCTACCACAGTTCACCACAGTTCATCACAGTTCACCACAGTTCACTACAGTCCACCACAGTTCATCATAGTTCACAACAGTTCACCACAGTTCACCACAGTCCACCACAGTCTACCACAGTTCACTACAGCTCACCACAGTCCAACACAGTTCACTATAGTCCACCACAGTTCATCACAGTTCACTACAGTTCACTACAGTCCACCACAGTTCATCATAGTTCACCACAGACCACCACAGTTTACCACAGTTCACTATAGTCCACCACAGTTCACCACAGTTCATCATAGTTCACCACAGTCCACCACAGTTTACCACAGTTCACTATAGTCCACCACAGTTCACTGTAGTCCACCACAGTTCACTGTAGTCCACCACAGTTCATCATAGTTCCCCACAGTCCACCACAGTTCACTACAGTCCACCACAGTTCATCCCAGTTCACCACAGTCCAGCACAGTTCACCACAGTTCACCACAGTCCACCACAGTCCACCACATTCCACCACAGTTCACTACAGTTCACCACAGTCCAACACAGTTCACTATAGTCCACCACAGTTCATCACAGTTCACTACAGTTCACTACAGTCCACCACAGTTCATCATAGTTCACCACAGTCCACCACAGTTCACTATAGTCCACCACAGTTCACTACAGTCCACCACAGTTCATCATAGTTCACCACAGTCCACCACAGTTTACCACAGTTCACTATAGTCCACCACAGTTCACTATAGTCCACCACAGTTCACTACAGTTCACCACAGTTCATCCCAGTTCACCACAGTCCAGCACAGTTCACTACAGTCCACCACAGTTCATCCCAGTTCACCACAGTCCAGCACAGTTCATCCCAGTTCACCACAGTCCACCACGGTTCACCACAGTTCACCACAGTCCACCACAGTTTACCACAGTTCACTATAGTCCACCACAGTTCACTATAGTCCACCACAGTTCACTGTAGTCCACCACAGTTCACCATAGTTCCCCACAGTCCACCACAGTTCACTACAGTCCACCACAGTTCATCCCAGTTCACCACAGTCCAGCACAGTTCATCCCAGTTCACCACAGTCCACCACGGTTCACCACAGCTCATCATAGTTCACCACAGTCCACCACAGTTTACCACAGTTCACTATAGTCCACCACAGTTCACTATAGTCCACCACAGTTCACTGTAGTCCACCACAGTTCACCATAGTTCCCCACAGTCCACCACGGTTCACCACAGTTCACCACAGTCCACCACAGTTCACTACAGTCCACCACAGTTCATCCCAGTCCACCACAGTCCAGCACAGTTCATCCCAGTTCACCACAGTCCACCACGGTTCATCATAGTTCACCACAGTCCACCACAGTTTACCACAGTTCACTATAGTCCACCACAGTTCACTATAGTCCACCACAGTTCACTGTAGTCCACCACAGTTCACCATAGTTCCCCACAGTCCACCACAGTTCACTACAGTTCACCACAGTCCAACACAGTTCACTATAGTCCACCACAGTTCATCACAGTTCACTACAGTTCACTACAGTCCACCACAGTTCATCATAGTTCACCACAGTCCACCACAGTTCACTATAGTCCACCACAGTTCACTACAGTCCACCACAGTTCATCATAGTTCACCACAGTCCACCACAGTTCACTATAGTCCACCACAGTTCACTACAGTCCACCACAGTTCATCATAGTTCACCACAGTCCACCACAGTTTACCACAGTTCACTATAGTCCACCACAGTTCACTGTAGTCCACCACAGTTCATCATAGTTCCCCACAGTCCACCACAGTTAACTACAGTCCACCACAGTTCATCCCAGTTCACCACAGTCCAGCACAGTTCATCCCAGTTCACCACAATCCACCACAGTTCATCCCAGTTCATCACAATCCACCACAGTTCATCCCAGTTCACCACAGTCCAGCACAGTTCATCCCAGTTCACCACAGTCCACCACGGTTCACCACAGCTCATCATAGTTCACCACAGTCCACCACAGTTTACCACAGTTCACTATAGTCCACCACAGTTCACTATAGTCCACCACAGTTCACTGTAGTCCACCACAGTTCACCATAGTTCCCCACAGTCCACCACGGTTCACCACAGTTCACCACAGTCCACCACAGTTCACTACAGTCCACCACAGTTCATCCCAGTCCACCACAGTCCAGTCAGTTCATCCCAGTTCACCACAGTCCACCACGGTTCATCATAGTTCACCACAGTCCACCACAGTTTACCACAGTTCACTATAGTCCACCACAGTTCACTATAGTCCACCACAGTTCACTGTAGTCCACCACAGTTCACCATAGTTCCCCACAGTCCACCACAGTTCACTACAGTTCACCACAGTCCAACACAGTTCACTATAGTCCACCACAGTTCATCACAGTTCACTACAGTCCACCACAGTTCATCATAGTTCACCACAGTCCACCACAGTTCACTATAGTCCACCACAGTTCACTACAGTCCACCACAGTTCATCATAGTTCACCACAGTCCACCACAGTTCACTATAGTCCACCACAGTTCACTACAGTCCACCACAGTTCATCATAGTTCACCACAGTCCACCACAGTTTACCACAGTTCACTATAGTCCACCACAGTTCACTGTAGTCCACCACAGTTCATCATAGTTCCCCACAGTCCACCACAGTTAACTACAGTCCACCACAGTTCATCCCAGTTCACCACAGTCCAGCACAGTTCATCCCAGTTCACCACAATCCACCACAGTTCATCCCAGTTCATCACAATCCACCACAGTTCATCCCAGTTCACCACAATCCACCACAGTTCATCCCAGTTCATCACAGTTCATCACAGTTTACCACATTGAAAATTGTTTGATTAAAATGGAAAATGGTTTGATTGATGAAATGCAACTCTACAGCGCCCTCTACAGAAAAAACGACTGATCCTTTTTCAGATTTTACATTCACCAATATTAAAACAGAATTTTTTGTTTTTTCCTTGAATTTTGAGACGAAGACGAGCGGATGTGACGACAACGTCTGATCTCTTTGGTCGCACACGTCGCACGTCAACATCCCTCGTCTGCAGAGACTTCTTTCATGTCGTGTTGTGAAGTCGGAAAGTGCCGACGAGTCCTAACAAGAACGTGCTGAAGGTTTGCTGAAGGTTCGCTGAAGGTTTGCTGGAAGCACCGAAAACGTGATCCTTGATTTACACTCTGTCGTAATTATGACAAAACATCTCCTGGATTATGGGATTGAGATCAATCATCCCCAGATTTTCAAAATAAAAGATCTGAGAGCCGAATTTAATAAAGAAGTTGCAGGATCCTCAAAATGACATTATTGTTGAATATAAATCCGACTGAATCCGTTGGATTTTCATCACACGGACAACAGCCCGGATCGTAAACTAGTAACAATCCGGCAGATTATGTGAATCCCTCCCAAACAAACAGAGGGATGAGGGAAGAGACTGAGGATTAAAAAGGCTCCGCTGAAGAAATCTCCGCCAGACGAGTTGCAAAAGTCTTCTTGTATTTAGGTCAAGTTTTCCTTTAGAAATTCAATGATGCAGTGAATCTGTCATGTGATCAGTATTTGTTCACGTATGAAACACGTCACCTTGGAATCTCCAGCAAAAGTCAAATTAGGAAAATAGTTTCTAAAGGATTTGTTTTATCATTTTATTTTGTCACTTCCTTTTGTGTTCCTTCTCTCGCTGAGCCTCACTGAAGGAACATACGCTTCCCCGTTCCAGTCCGCAGTGTCAAATCATTTCTTTTTCACGTTTTTCTATGGTGTGTTTTGAGCTTTTCAAAGTTTAATTTGCGAGTATTTAATGTTCTTATCTTGTGTTTCTTGCATGATTGTTTTGATTCTGGTCTGGTTCAGGTTCACCACTCATTTTGTTTTGTTTGTGTTTTTTTGTTTTTTTTACTACTGGTTCGGTGATGCCTTTGGTTTACCTTTTTTCTCTGTTTTTTTTAAGGGTTAATTGTAAACTCAACCTCCCTACGTCGACTCTCTTCGGCTATATTAACATTTTTGTTTTACAGACACAAGTTGTAGTTTTTGCGCCGAAAACTGAGAGCGAAAACAACCGTGATGCGTTCAAAGACATCCCACAAATATGCCGAAAATGACGTTGAATTCGGAATTTGTGTTTTTATAACGTCATAATGCTCGTTATTTAATCATTTTATACCTTAAAAAAAAAATCAGATTAATACATTTAAATATATCTTGTAATTTTGTGACTGTTGCAGTGCATTATGGGACGACTCGACCACTTTCGGGAGAACCTGTGACAGCACAAGAATTTTGAGGAGACAAAAAAACAAACAAAACAAACTAACAAAAAAATTGAATTGTTTATCTGGAATTTTGTTGTCACAATAAATTGTGAAAAAATGATGGTAAATTTTACGCTGTTGACTCCGGTTTTTAACGTGTAATAGCAACAAATTAAAAACGTTCTCCAGAAATAGTGGCGTAAAGCTCTATAATGATGAACTGTTAGAAAAAAACGTTTACAAGCGTTTCGCTGCCGAAAGCACAACACATGCTTTTCCTGTTCATAAAAACGAATAATGAGCTCCCGACACTTCGTTAGCTCGCCTTCGCCGCCGGAATGTTTGGCCAGAGAGCGGAAAAACATTGTAAAACAAAAAAGATGGAAACGAGCAATAATGAGGAGACCTGGACTGAGAACACGTCGTTAATCTCTCTTCAAGAATCATACACTAAAAAAAAAAAAGTTCTTACCCGATGAAAAGATTCACGTTTTCAGGCGTTTGTTTGAAAAGTCCTTCGAACTGGTCTCTGGCCCACTGACAACAAACGAAGTAAAACACATTCATTTATATTTTTTATCCCACAACTACGTCAAATCAGTATCTTTGTACATCTGTGACACTGACATATCGTGATGTTTTCATCACTATACTACAGTAATTTTCAACAGTACTTTATCATTAAAATAAATGTATATATTTATTTAAATGTTAATCTTTATCATTATTTTATTGTTTATAGTCCAATGAAATATGAGTTTACTCTAATAAAGGCCACTAGGTGGCAGCAGTCGTTAAGTCCTCTGCAGCTAAGGGAACAATAAAATCCTGATGACTGAGGACGAGAGGATACAGTCGACTCCATCAACTTTTTGAAGCTGGACATATTTTGGTTTGAAAACAAATGAAAGCAGTTACGAAGAGTTATGTTACCGTATTAATATTCAACAGCACTGTATTGATAAAAAATTATATATTTATTTATTTTCGCTTTTAAATAACATTATATTTTCATGTTATTTTATGTTTTATAAAGTGTGTGAGAAATGAAGTGTATAAACTTGTAAAAATAAATAAATAAATAACGATACCATATCGTCTTTGGGGCTTTTAAAGCATATTTCATTTTAATTACAGTTATTTAATGTCTTATATTTCAATAAAGTGTCTGTTTTATTATTTTTTTAATCGATAAACTTACATATTCTGATCAATACTTTTTTTTTGGCTTTTAAATATGTTATTTAGAATCATTCATTTATGTTTTTATAAAGGTTGTACAAAATAGTTTTGTTTTTTTACAATTAACATGCAAATGTTCAGCGCGTTTGTTCATTTTTATGTTTCAACTCCAGTGTGATCTCGGGCGATGACTGAGGACGAGAGGATACAGTGACTCCTGCAGCTTTTAAAACTGATGTTTGAACATATTTTGGTTTGAATACAAATGCAGTAACGACTTCGTCAAGAGTCATGTGGTCTGTAAATACTACAACACCGGAGTCAAGTACTCGACAATACTACACATATATACTTGTTACTACAGTATCACGATGTATCGTATTGTATCGTGATACATATCGTATTGCCAAATATTTGCCAATATACACATATTGTTTTTGTGATTTTAACAACTTGTTAAAATCACAAAAAATGTGACTTTAAAGCCGCACTATGTGAGGTTAGACATGTTTGTTTCTGGCGCCCCCTTGTGTTAGAAAAGTGTGATTAATTTGTCGTAAAAAACTCCTGCACCTCCTTCTGCATTTGTTTGTTTATTCTCTTTGTGCAAACTTCTACCTGCAGGGTGTGCTCGATGCGGATCGGGAAGTTCTTCAAGGTGCAGAGGGGGATGTCGTCATCGGAGCCGGACCCGCCTCGACCGTAGGACTGGGTCAGGTGCGGCACCACCACCAGGGTGTGACCTTTGGTTCCCTCAGTTCCTCCCTCCAGCAGCGGCTTCTTGTACTTCAAGCAGAGGCCGTCCAGATACTCCCCTGTCGGGAGAACTCTCTGTGATTGGTGCCGACGTCACGAGTCTTTTTTGAATGACGGCGTGTGATTGGTTGTTTGTGGTGGACCGTTGGTCTGTCCAGGGTGTCCCCTGGCTTTACCCTGAAGTCGCCAGGATTTCTTTAGGTGTTCGTATATCCCAGGATTTTGGAGGTTTTTTTAAAAAAATGCTCTTGTAAAAGTAAAATTAGATTTTGTTCATAATTCCCCTCAACAAATACATAACAAATGTCATTTTTGGTTTTAAGCCTTTTTTTGTTTTAGGTATTGATTTTTTCCCCTAAAATATTTTGAAGTCAATTTAAGTGGTAGAAGAAACAATACATTTAAATGTGTATTTTTTGATTGTTCAGCTTGACCAGTGTCAGGAGAACCTTAGAGAGACGAATACTTTTTTATTAAAGGTTGAATTAAAAAAAAGGAAATATTATCCAAAAATAATTTTCACTAGTGATCTGTTGATGAAGCTTCATGAAACAGTGTCATTATCTTCAGAGTCCACTAGATGGCGACGTCTCTGCACAATTTTCCTTTGCTTTGAACAACTGTTCCAAAGAAACATCATTTTTAAACTAATAGCGCCACCTACTGACCTCTGAACAACATGACACTGTTTCATGAAGCTTCATCAGTCTGTCACTACTTTTCACAAAAGGTTCGGAAGAAATATAGTTTTTTTTCTGCTGACTAAGACCTTCTTTTTTGGATCATCAATGTTAATTTTTTTAATTAATTCAAATTAAACCTCGCTGAAAAACATTTTGGTAAATATAGTTTATAGTTCAATTTCCTTTACACCTTTTTAAACTTTAACTTAACTTCTCTGGAACTTCGCTTTATGAAGAAGAACACCCTGGAAAGGAGCTCGGGCCACCACCGACAACCACTCGCACACACATGAAGGTGAGGATGTGTTTGTTTTTTTTTGTCTCACTGGCTTCCACGTTATCAAGCGCCGCGACGGCTCCGTCCAGGGCCGAGAAAAACCTGTGGTCGTAGACGGCCTCGCTGTCCGGGTCCAGACGGTTCTGGTGGGCCGTGATGTTCACCTGAGGGTTCATGGCTCTCACGGCAGCCGCCGCCACGTCCGACTTAGGTTTCTTCTCAGAGACAAATGGTGTGAAAGAGAGGAAGAAGAAAAAAAGAAAAGATGTTGGCGAAGCTCACCCCGATATCCTGGTGGTGGAACAGAAACTGTCGGTTCAGGTTGGATTTCTCGATGAGGTCCATGTCGGTCACCGTGACCCGACCGTCCTTTCCGGCGCCGAGTCCCATCAGAGCGAAGTTCTTCAGGAGCTCGCAGCCGATGGCTCCGGCTCCGACCTCCATTTACAAACAAGATCTTAACTTAACTTAACTTAAGAACCAAATCATCAGAACATTTGCAATTTATTTGACGCATGAACCGTGATCCGTCTTTCAGTCTCTTTTGGGTTTTTTTCCACTTCAGAGCAGATGTTGAGAAACCGAAAACTAGTGGTGATTCAATTTGATTTCAATCCAAAATAAATCATCAGAATTGGGTTGATTTTCAATTACTATGATGCATTAAAGTTAAAATTTATGCAATAAAACAGGTCGTTTTTATCTATTTCCTTGGGCCGGATATGAGGATTTTCAAAATAAGAGAAACGAGTACAGGGTTTCTTAAGTGAAGTATGACTAGCTGATGCGCTCTTATTTTGAAAGTCCCCACATCATAATTTAAAATTATAGTTATAATTTAATTTAAAAAAAAATTGAAAATAAAAGCAAGAAATGACTTACATTTTTAAATTTTTAAATGAGAATAAAAAAAAACCATACATTTTCATAATATGTTCTTAAAGTGAAAATTAAAAATGAACAAAAGTTACCAGAACGTCTTTTTGCTTTTGAGTTTTTATAAAAATGTTCAAAAACACAACTTATTCAAAAGACAATGACAGTTTATATTAAATTGTTGTTCTTTTTTGTTCACTGCGTTTGTTCGTTTTTATGTTTTTAGTATAGTTTAGTTTAAGTTTTGCCTGATGAAATTATGAGAGACTTACATATAAAAAACAGATATTTTTTAAATGAAAAACAAACAAACATATGACAGAGTTTGTTTGTTTTTTAAACGTGTTTCGTCACTTTATCATATTTCATCGTAAATTTTTTAAGCCCATTGATCAGCGAAATGCAGCCAACGTTTGAGGAAATGACGTCATTTACAGCCAACATTACAACGTGTGCGATGAGCGCCCTCTGCCGGAGGGACTCAGTACTCACCAAGAAATACTTTTGTCTCCCCAACTTCTCTTGGAAGTCGGACCCGAACACGGCGACCTGTCCATCATACCTCGTCCCTTCCTGTCAGAAATACAATCAACATCAGAATGTTTCATCTTTATCAGCAATATATACGTTTTATTCATTTGTTTTTTTGGACGATTTATTCTTTTTAAATAAAAAGAAATTTAAGTTTGTATTTTCTTTGTTCGTATTAATAGCTTTAACGATTTTGCATGTTAAAGGAATTATCTTGATCTTTAAATTAAACATAATCGTCACTATTTTATTAAATTAACATTTTAAACACAGTACCAGTGACGGCGAAGGCGGGTCTGATCCGATCGTATCCTCGGGAAGACACTCCAGCGCGCTGAAGTAAAACCACTGTCGCACGGGAGTGAATTTCCCTGAACAAGCCTGAAGGAAACGTTCCTGGTGAGAACTTTGAAGCTGCAGAACCAGAACCTCTTGCTCGCACCTTGATCACTTCCTGCGCCGCCATCCCTCCGATCACGGCGTTGATCGGCGCCAAGTCTCCTCGAGCCGTGAAGGACAGAAGCCGGACCACGTCCTCGTCCGGCCGGTCCGGACCCTTGGGGTCCTTCATCTCCAGCACCATCCGGAGAAGAGTGTCGGCGTCCTCCTGCGAACAGTGATGATCTTCACCTGCCGCGATGCATGATGGGAAATGAGGGATCAAACCTGGGACCAGGGACGAGGAAGTCGCCGCGACTCCTTCTCAAACCGGTGCAGAGCTTGGAAGGCCAAGTGCAGCGTCTGGTCTCTGGGGTTTTGGTCCGAGTTTGGTCGCTTCAGAAGAGCCTCAGTGATCGGCACCTGCGAGAAGTTCTTCTTTTGAACCAACTGGCTGGTTTTCAGAATCATGTTCATTGCCAGTAGTGCAAGAAAAAAACTGGAATTTTACCTGTTTTATGTACATATATTCAAGATAAACTTCCGGCCACTAGATGGCACCAGCCATAATGCAGCTAAAGGAACAATTGAATCTTGCAAGAGGCAAGCGATGACTGAGGACGAGAGGATACAGTCGACTCCAGTAGCTTTTAAAGCTGATGTTTGGACATATTTTGGTTTGAAAACAAATAAAAAAAGTAACGACTTCGTCATGTGGTCTGTAAATTCTACAACGCCAGAGTCAACTATGTACTTGACAATACTACAAATATATCCTTGTTACTACAGTATCTCAATATACGACAATGCTACAAATATATCCTTCTACCTACAGTATCTCAATATACGACAACAGTACAAATACTACAAACATTTTAAATGTTGAATGATAATAAATTGTTGCGAATGACAGAAATGTTTAACTGATGTTTCAAAAGTCTACGATTTTTATAGTCATTTTTAATAAAACATGACTCTCTTCCAGCCTAAAATAATGTTAGCGACAACTCAGAGAGTAGGAGTCGAGGTCTCACTCAAGCAAACCCCCATCATTTAAACATGAATTGTGTTAAGGGGTGGTGAAAAAACGGATTAACTTTACCACCCCGTAAAATCATGATCGATAAGAAGAATTCTTTTTTACGGTAACACATTTAAATAGATATGCTTTGATAGTTGATAACAGTGCTAGCTTCAGTGTTTCTCAGGACATTTACCACCACATGATGTTACGGGGTGGTGAAAAAACGGATTAACTTTACCACCCCGTAACATCATGATCGATAAGTAGCATTTTTTTTACGGTAACACATTTAAATAGATATGCTTTTCTAGTTGATAACAGTGCTAGCTTCAGTGTTTCTCAGGAAATTTACTACCACATGATGTTACGGGGTGGTAAAAAACAGATTAACTTTACCACCCCGTAACATCATGATCGATAAGTAGCATTTATTTTACGGTAACACATTTAAATAGATATGCTTATGCTCGTTGATAACAGTGCTAGCTTCAGTGTTTCTCAGGAAATTTACCACCACATGATGTTACGGGGTGGTGAAAAAACGGATTGACTTTACCACCCCGTAACATCATGATCGATAAGAAGCTTTTTTTTTACTGTAACGCATTTAAATAGATATGCTTATGCTCGTTGATAACAGTGCTAGCTTCAGTGTTTCTCAGGAAATTTACTACCACATGATGTTACGGGGTGGTGAAAAACAGATTAACTTTACCGCCCCGTAACATCATGATCGATAAGTTGCATTTTTTTTACAGTAACAAATTTAAATAGATATGCTTTTCTAGTTGATAACAGTGCTAGCTTCAGTGTTTCTCAGGAAATTTGCTACCACATGATGTTACGGGGTGGTAAAAAACAGATTAACTTTACCACCCCGTAACATCATGATCGATAAGTAGCATTTATTTTACGGTAACACATTTAAATAGATATGCTTTGCCAGTTGATCACAGTGCTAGCTTCAGTGTTTCTCAGGAAATTTACTACCACATGATGTTACGGGGTGGTAAAAAAACGGATTAACTTTACCACCCCGTAACATCATGATCGATAAGAAGCTTTTTTTTTTACAGTAACGCATTTAAATAGATATGCTTATGCTCGTTGATAACAGTGCTAGCTTCAGTGTTTCTCAGGAAATTTACCACCACATGATGTTACGGGGTGGTGAAAAAACAGATTAACTTTACCACCCTGTAACATCATGATCGATAAGTAGCATTTTTTTTACGGTAACACATTTAAATAGATATGCTTTGATAGTTGATAACAGGGCTAGCTTCAGTGTTTCTCAGGACATTTACCATCACATGATGTTACGGGGTGGTGAAAAAACGGATTAACTTTACCACCCTGTAACATCATGATCGATAAGTAGCATTTTTTTTACGGTAACATATTTAAATAGATATGCTTTGATAGTTGATAAAAGGGCTAGCTTCAGTGTTTCTCAGGACATTTACCATCACATGATGTTACGGGGTGGTGAAAAAACGGATTAACTTTACCACCCCGTAACATCATGATCGATAAGAAGCTTTTTTTTTACTGTAACGCATTTAAATAGATATGCTTATGCTCGTTGATAACAGTGCTAGCTTCAGTGTTTCTCAGGAAATTTACCACCACATGATGTTACGGGGTGGTGAAAAACAGATTAACTTTACCACCCTGTAACATCATGATCGATAAGTAGCATTTGTTTTACGGTAACACATTTAAATAGATATGCTTTGCCAGTTGATAACAGTGCTAGCTTCAGTGTTTCTCAGGAAATTTACTACCACATGATGTTACGGGGTGGTAAAAAAACGGATTAACTTTACCACCCCGTAACATCATGATCGATAAGAAGCTTTTTTTTTTACTGTAACGCATTTAAATAGATATGCTTATGCTCGTTGATAACAGTGCTAGCTTCAGTGTTTCTCAGGAAATTTACCACCACATGATGTTACGGGGTGGTAAAAAAACAGATTAACTTTACCACCCTGTAACATCATGATCGATAAGTAGCATTTTTTTTACGGTAACACATTTAAATAGATATGCTTATGCTCGTTGATAACAGTGCTAGCTTCAGTGTTTCTCAGGAAATTTACCACCACATGATGTTACGGGGTGGTAAAAAAACAGATTAACTTTACCACCCTGTAACATCATGATCGATAAGTAGCATTTTTTTTACGGTAACACATTTAAATAGATATGCTTTGATAGTTGATAAAAGGGCTAGCTTCAGTGTTTCTCAGGACATTTACCATCACATGATGTTACGGGGTGGTGAAAAAACGGATTAACTTTACCACCCCGTAACATCATGATCGATAAGAAGCTTTTTTTTTTACTGTAACGCATTTAAATAGATATGCTTATGCTCGTTGATAACAGTGCTAGCTTCAGTGTTTCTCAGGAAATTTACCACCACATGATGTTACGGGGTGGTGAAAAACAGATTAACTTTACCACCCCGTAACATCATGATCGATAAGAAGCATTTATTTTACGGTAACACATTTAAATAGATATGCTTTGCTAGTTGATAACAGTGCTAGCTTCAGTGTTTCTCAGGAAATTTACCACCACATGATGTTACGGGGTGGTAAAAAAAGCTATATATGCCTGGGGCAGGTAAAATATATATACTTTTAGTTAAATTGATGTTGAAGGTCTTAAACCAAAAAACAGAAGAGGTTGATACTTACAAAGTGCAGAGTGATGGGCTCTTTAACCGCGGTCACAGCGCCACCTGCTGTATATTTGGAGAAGCTGGAGGTGTCGCCAATGCTGAAGGAGTTGTCGTCTGTAGCAACACGACAAGATGGTTCTCACACAGTCGTTCACAGAAGCAGGAAGAGAGTAGAAACGATACCGAGGACGGTGATGGTTGTTGCACTCGCGCCGTTGAGCTCCGTCATTCCCTGCACTTGTGAAAACTCAACCCTCGAGTCCTTGTTGAACCCGTGCTCGTCCACGCACACCACGACTCCTGGGTTACCCTGGGAACACGTTATAAATACCACCAACAGTACCTTAAGGGTTGCATTTGCAGTATCTACCTGGGAGATACTTTGGATCAACGCGGACGCTGGCGGAATTCCATCTGGATCCTGAACGACCAATTCCTGACCGAAGTCGCAAAACAGCTGCCTGAGAGGCAAAAATCATTTTTTATTTACGACAAATATTCGCCTTTTCTTTCCCAAAACTCACCCACAGAGCCCCCTGGTGTCCGCGACGATGAACTTGATTCCTTTCTGGTGACAAAATTCCCCGAAAAACTTTTGATCCTCCAACGAGGAGTCCGTGAGGACGACCACCTGGAACATTGTGTTTGTATTTTAAAAAACTTTCTTCTGCATTATGGATAAATTACCTCTGCCAAGGAGGTCACCTGAGTTTACTTCTCTGTGTATTTAAGAAATATTCTGAAGACTAATTTGAATTATATTATTATATTGTATTATATAACTGTGATGGGCCAATAAAGCTTTATGGAACAGGGGATCCAGACCATCTGGATTTAACCCTGGTGGTTGGTGTGTCTGTCTTTTTTGGGTTGATAAGTGTGTGTGTGTTTAAGTGTTGGTGTGGTGTCTGTTTTTGTGTTGGGGTTGTGTTTATTTGTTTTGTGGTATGTGTGTGATTACGTGTTAGGGTGGTGGTAGTGTGTATATCTCTTTCTGTTTTGTTGTAATGTGTGTTTTTGTTTTAGGGTTGTGTTTGTGTATGTGTTTTTGTGGCGTGTGTGTGTGATTCCGGGTTGGGGTGGTCGTAGTGTGTATATCTGTTTCTGTTTTGTTGTGGTGTGTGTTTTTGTGTTGGGGTTTTGTTTATGTATGTGTTTTTGTGTGTAATTACGTGTTGGGGTGGTGGTAGTGTGTATATCTCTTTCTGTTTTGTTGTGGTGTGTGTTTTTGTGTTGGGGTTTTGTTTGTGTATGTGTTTTTGTGGTGTGTGTGTGATTACATGTTGGGGTGGTGGTAGCGTGTATATCTCTTTCTGTTTTGTTGTGGTGTGTGTTTTTGTGTTGGGGTTTTGTTTGTGTATGTGTTTTTGTGGTGTGTGTGTGATTACATGTTGGGTTGGTCGTAGGTATATCTATTTCTGTTTTGTTGTGGTGTGTGTTTTTGTGTTGGGGTTTTGTTTGTGTATGTGTTTTTGTGGTGTGTGTGTGATTACATGTTGGGGTGGTCGTAGGTATATCTATTTCTGTTTTGTTGTGGTGTGTGTTTTTGTGTTGGGGTTTTGTTTGTGTATGTCTTTTTGTGTTGTGTGTGTAATTACATGTTGGGGTGGTCGTAGGTATATCTATTTCTGTTTTGTTGTGGTGTGTGTTTTTGTGGCGTGTGTGATTCCGGGTTGGGGTGGTCGTAGTGTGTATATCTGTTTATGTTTTGTTGTGGTGTGTGCTTTTGTGTTGGGGTTGTCTTTGTGTATGTGTTTTTGTGGTGTGTGTGTGATTATGTGTTCAGGGTGGTGGTAGGTATATCTCTTTCCGTTTTGTTGTGGTGTGTGTTTTTTTTTGGTTTTGTCGTCGTGTGTGTTTATGTGTTCGGGTGGTGTGTATATATTTTTTTTTACAGCTTTTCTGGCAAAGTGTGTCTCTGTGTTGGGGTGAGTGTGTTTATTTATGGGGTGGTGTGAGTCTATGCCAGGTGTTGGTGTGTCTTTCTGTATTTGGATGATGTGCGTTCTTTTTTTGTGTTAGGTTGGTTTGGTGTGTGTTTATATATTGGTGTGGTGTGTGTGTGTGTGTGTGTGTGTTGTCTTGAGTAACTAGTGTTGGGGCCATAAAGCTTCATGAAACAGTTACACAACAAAGTACTGCAGTTTACTGGACCCTTAAGAATGTACCATGGATTACCATCTGGATCCATGAATCTTTTGAAGGATTTGCTCAATCATAGCTAGAATATTTCAAGTGATAAAAATGTTGTCCAAACAAAGGCAACATTGCTGATCCAGGAACAACAACATGTGTATTTTTGTTGAACACCATCAGGTGCTCGTACCTTATGCTTCAGCATCAAGTCCTTGCTCAAAGGCTCGGTGTGAGCCGTCACTCGAACGTCTCGGTTCAACGCCGACAGATGCTCGATGGTGCACGAGGCTCGGTTCTGACCCAGGTGGGACGGGTTTAGAAAGAACTGGTGAGAGACGAGACATGATGACACACATGAGATTTTAAATGTAACTAATACAAACATATATTTAAATATTTACACAACATTCTCTGATTCTGATTAAAAACAACAACAGAAAACTTGATTAATGCACATTTATTTGATGGTGTGTGTTTATCTGTTGTGGTGTTGTGTATGTGTTGGGGTTGTGTTTGTTAATGTGTTTGTTTCTTTTTTGTTTTGGGGTGGCATGTGTATTTCTGTACTGGGTTCTGTGCTTGATAGTGTCTATGTGTTCCTAGTTTTGGGGTGGTATTGTTGGGGTTAGTTTTTGTTATTGTGGGCTGGTGTGTATTTCTGTGTGTATTTCCGTGTTGGGGTTGTGTGTTTTTCTGTTTTGGGGTGGTGTGTATTTCTGTGTTGGGTATGGTGTGTATTTCTGTGTTTGGGGTGGTGTGTGTTTCTGTGTTGGGGTGGTGTGTGTTTCTGTGTTCGGGTGGTGTATGTTTCTGTGTTTGGGGTGGTGTGTGTTTCTGTGTTGGGGTGGTGTGTATTTCTGTGTTGGGGTGGTGTGTATTTCTGTGTTAGGGGTGGTGTGTATTTCTGTGTTGGGGTATTGGGTATTTATGTGTTGGGGTGGTGTGTGTTTCTGTGTTGGGGTGGTGTTTGTTTCTGTTTTCGGGGGGTGTGTATCTCTGTGTTGGGAATGTTGTGTATTTCTGTGTTGGCTGGTGTGTTTTTCAGTTTTGGGGTGGTGTTTGGCGTGGTGTGTGTTTCTGTGTAGGGAGTGGTGTTTATTTCTGTGTTGGGTTGGTGTGTGTTTCTGTGTGGGGGTGGTGTGCATTTGTGTATTTCTGTATTGGGGTGGTGTGTGTTTCTGTGTTGGGGTGGTGTGTATTTCTGTGTTAAGGTGGTGTGTATTTCTGTGTTGGGAGTTGTGTGCATTTCTGTGTTGGGAGTGGTGTGCATTTATGTGTTTCTGTGTTGTGTGTTGGTCTGTTGTGTAATGTTGTATTTCAGGTGTGTGTTCCAGTGTCGTGTCGCAGTGTTGTCTTGGTGTGTTGCAATGTTGTGTTTTTTATTGTTCCACTTGTGTGTTTCTGTGTTGCAGTGTTGTGTGTTGGTGTGTTTTTTGTGTTCCAGTTGTGTGTTTGTGTATTTATGCGTTGTTGTGTTGTCGTAAATGTGTGTGTGTGTAAAGTCACCTGAGAACTGAGGTCCTTCACCTCCGTCACTCCTTCATCCTGCACAGTCACTCCCTTCACTCCGAACAAAACCACGTTCTTGGCGAGCTCTACTCCGAGTCCCTTCATGCCCGCGATCAGGACCCTCGAGGTCTTCATCAGACCCATCGCCTCTCGCCCCAGAACCAACCTGCGCACAGAAGCCGCTGAAGACACTCTTAAAAGAACCGTGTGGAGTCACTCTTAGAAGAACCGTGTAGAGTCACTCTTAAAAGAACCGTGTGGAGTCACTCTTAAAAGAACCGTGTAGAGTCACTCTTAAAAGAACCGTGTAGAGTCACTCTTAGAAGAACCGTGTAGAGTCACTCTTAAAAGAACCTTGTGGAGTCACTCTTACAAGAACCGTGTAGAGTCACTCTTAAAAGAACCGTGTAGAGTCACTCTTAGAAGAACCGTGTAGAGTCACTCTTAGAAGAACCGTGTAGACTCACTCTTAAAAGAACCGTGTGGAGTCACTCTTAAAAGAACCGTGTAGAGTCACTCTTAGAAGAACCGTGTAGACTCACTCTTAAAAGAACCGTGTAGAGTCACTCTTAGAAGAACCGTGTAGAGTCACTCTTAGAAGAACCGTGTAGACTCACTCTTAAAAGAACCGTGTGGAGTCACTCTTAAAAGAACCGTGTAGAGTCACTCTTAGAAGAACCGTGTAGACTCACTCTTAAAAGAACCGTGTAGAGTCACTCTTAGAAGAACCGTGTAGAGTCACTCTTAGAAGAACCAAGTCACTCTTAAAAGAACCGTGTAGAGACACTCTTAGAAGAACCGTGTAGACTCACTCTTAAAAGAACCGTGTAGAGACACTCTTAGAAGAACCGTGTAGAGTCACTCTTAGAAGAACCAAGTCACTCTTAAAAGAACCGTGTAGAGACACTCTTAGAAGAACCGTGTAGAGACACTCTTAAAAGAACCGTGTAGAGACACTCTTAGAAGAACCGTGTAGAGACACTCTTAAAAGAACCGTGTAGAGACACTCTTAGAAGAACCGTGTAGAGACACTCTTAGAAGAACCAAGTCACTCTTAAAAGAACCGTGTACAGACACTCTTAGAAGAACCGTGTAGAGACACTCTTAGAAGAACCAAGTCACTCTTAGAAGAACCGTGTAGAGACACTCTTAGAAGAACCGTGTAGAGACACTCTTAGAAGAACCAAGTCACTCTTAAAAGAACCGTGTAGAGTCACTCTTAGAAGAACCGTGTAGAGACACTCTTAGAAGAACCAAGTCACTCTTAGAAGAACCGTGTAGAGACACTCTTAGAAGAACCGTGTAGAGACACTCTTAGAAGAACCGTGTAGAGACACTCTTAGAAGAACCAAGTCACTCTTAGAAGAACCGTGTAGAGACACTCTTAGAAGAACCGTGTAGAGACACTCTTAGAAGAACCAAGTCACTCTTAAAAGAACCGTGTAGAGACACTCTTAGAAGAACCGTGTAGAGACACTCTTAGAAGAACCAAGTCACTCTTAGAAGAACCGTGTAGAGACACTCTTAGAAGAACCGTGTAGAGACACTCTTAGAAGAACCGTGTAGAGACACTCTTAGAAGAACCAAGTCACTCTTAGAAGAACCGTGTAGAGACACTCTTAGAAGAACCGTGTAGAGACACTCTTAGAAGAACCGTGTAGAGACACTCTTAGAAGAACCAAGTCACTCTTAAAAGAACCGTGTAGAGACACTCTTAGAAGAACCGTGTAGAGACACTCTTAGAAGAACCGTGTAGAGACACTCTTAGAAGAACCAAGTCACTCTTAGAAGAACCAAGTCACTCTTAAAAGAACCGTGTAGAGACACTCTTAGAAGAACCGTGTAGAGACACTCTTAAAAGAACCGTGTAGAGACACTCTTAGAAGAACCGTGTAGAGACACTCTTAAAAGAACCGTGTAGAGACACTCTTAGAAGAACCGTGTAGAGACACTCTTAGAAGAACCAAGTCACTCTTAAAAGAACCGTGTACAGACACTCTTAGAAGAACCGTGTAGAGACACTCTTAGAAGAACCAAGTCACTCTTAAAAGAACCGTGTAGAGTCACTCTTAGAAGAACCGTGTAGAGACACTCTTAGAAGAACCAAGTCACTCTTAGAAGAACCGTGTAGAGACACTCTTAGAAGAACCGTGTAGAGACACTCTTAGAAGAACCAAGTCACTCTTAGAAGAACCGTGTAGAGACACTCTTAGAAGAACCGTGTAGAGACACTCTTAGAAGAACCAAGTCACTCTTAAAAGAACCGTGTAGAGACACTCTTAGAAGAACCGTGTAGAGACACTCTTAGAAGAACCAAGTCACTCTTAGAAGAACCGTGTAGAGACACTCTTAGAAGAACCGTGTAGAGACACTCTTAGAAGAACCGTGTAGAGACACTCTTAGAAGAACCAAGTCACTCTTAGAAGAACCGTGTAGAGACACTCTTAGAAGAACCGTGTAGAGACACTCTTAGAAGAACCGTGTAGAGACACTCTTAGAAGAACCAAGTCACTCTTAAAAGAACTGTGTAGAGACACTCTTAGAAGAACCGTGTAGAGACACTCTTAGAAGAACCAAGTCACTCTTAGAAGAACCGTGTAGAGACACTCTTAGAAGAACCGTGTAGAGACACTCTTAGAAGAACCGTGTAGAGACACTCTTAGAAGAACCAAGTCACTCTTAGAAGAACCGTGTAGAGACACTCTTAGAAGAACCGTGTAGAGACACTCTTAGAAGAACCGTGTAGAGACACTCTTAGAAGAACCGTGTAGAGTAACTCTTAGAAGAACCAAGTCACTCTTAAAAGAACCGTGTGGAGTCACTCACAGCTGGCGGGAGTAAAAGCCTTCGTCGATGTTCGGCTCCGACATGTTGACACGAATCTCGTCCTTCGAAACCTGAGAATCGATTTAACAGGAAAGTCTGACTTTCGTTTTCGCTTCGGCTCGTGTTGTAGTGTTTTATTGTCGCCTCTAGAGGGAGACATTTCTCTAAGCTGTGGCCCGGAGTCACTGACCTGTTTTTTATTTTTGTTAATATTATTTATGTCACCGAAATTATGTTTGAAAGTAATATTTAAAAAGAATACATTTTTACATTTGTATTCTCAACAGATTATTTATTATATTAATAATACATAGACAAAAGAATATATGTTGGTAAAGTGTGAGTTTGTGTTCCCATTTTGAATAGTGTGTGTATGTGTCGGGGTGATGTGTGTGTATGTTCTGGGTTGGAATGTGTGTTTTTTTGTTCAAGTTGTGTGTTGGTGTGTTTCTGTGTCAGAGTGTTGTGTTGGTGTGTTTCTGTGTTTCTGTGTTTTTTGCGCTCAAGTTGTGTGTTTCTGTATTGCAGTGTTGTGTGTTTCTGAGTTTTTTGTGCTCAATTTGTGTGTTTCTGTATTGCATTGTTGTGTGTTTCTGTGTTTTTTGTGCTCAAGTTGTGTGTTTTTGTATTGCAGTGTTGTGTGTTGGTTGTTTTTTTGTGTTCCAGTAGTGTGTTTCTGTGTTGCAGTGTTAATATATTGGTCTGTTGTGTAATGTTGTATTTCAGGTGTGTGTATCTGTGTTGTGTTGCAGTCGTCTGTTTATTTGTTGCAGTGTTGTCTTGGCGTGTTGCAATGTTGTGTGTTTTATTGTTTCAGTTGTGTGTTTCTGTGTTGCAGTTTTGTATGTTGGTATGTTTCTGTGTTCCAGTTGTGTGTTTCTGTGTTGCAGTGTTTTGTGTTGGTGTTTTCTTTTTGTGTTCTAGTTGTGCATTTGTTTATGTGTTGCAGTATTGTGTTAGTGTGTTTATGTGTTGTGTTTGGTGTGTTTTTTGTGTGTATTTGTGTTGTGTTTCTGTGTTCCAGTGTTGTGTTGGTGTGTTGTTGTGTTCCAGTGTTGTGTTGGTGTGTTTTTTGTGTTCCAGTTGTGTGTGTGATTATGTGTTGCAGTTGTGTGTTTCTTTGGTGTGTTCCAGTGGTTTGTGTTGGTCTGTTGTGTTTTTCTGTGTTCCAGTGTTGGTGTGTTGTTGTGTTCCAGCCCTGTGTGTTGTGCAGCTTCATGTAATATTATTCACAACAACAAAAAAGGCACAACAGAAGAAAATGTGATGATTCTCGTTGTTGTCATCATGTGTATCATCAACAAACTGAACTTTAAGATAATAAATCACAGTTGAAAACATAAAACTCACTGACGTGTGAATCAAACGTGTGTCTTTGATTCAACATTTAGTCACGAGTGGAAAGATAAACTTTGATAAAATGAAAATAACTTCCCCAGAGATTATGCAGGAATTCCAGACATGGTGTCACAGCGACTCATGTTTGAGGTCGAACTCAGATCCATGACGCAGGAAATAAAAATATATATATTTCAGCATCAAAACAAAATGTCTGAATCTGAAAAGAACGAAACTTTTGTACTAAAGAGAAACTCAATAGTCAAGCTCGAGGGTTTATTTAAATGTCTATTATCATGCTTATCTTTTCACTTTCAAACCAGGTGTTCCGCGTGCATTCCTGTCATACTTGGACGATCCTGAGGATCCTGAGGATCCACCTTCACTTCGCATCTTTTTTCTTTTTTAAACTCAAGTTCTGGAAAGAGTTTCCACAAGAGGTCAGTTCCGGACCATGAACGAAACCAGTGACGCGTGACAGGAAATATTTGTGCTCCTGATAACTTGAGTTTATTGCGGTGATGAGTTAACATTTCGCAATTTATGTCCTGGTTTTTTCTTTTTCTGGGGTGCGGCTTGACAGACGAGCAAACACTGGAGGAACGTCACGGTCAAGCGGTTTTACGTAGGCTGCACTTCCGGCTGCCTACAAAATAAAGCGCTGGACTTCTGCATCATATTTTTTAATAGTTATTAGAATTACTCACGTCGGGTTATTTAAATAAACTAAAAATCTAGTATATTATATATATATTATAAATTCTTGAGATGATTTACTTTAAGTGGTTTTATTAAACTATAATTATTGTGCATTGTTTTTTTCATTTATTTAATAGTTCTTGAATTTAATAATTCTAGTGCATTTAAAAAAATGTTTTGATAGTTCTTAAAATAATACACTTCAGGTCCTTTAAATAAAGTAGCATTCTAATGCGTTACTCTTCTTATTATTTCAAATAACTTACTTTAAGTGGTTTAAATAAACTTTAATTATGGTGCATTTTATTGTATTTTTTTAAGTTTACTCCAAAGAGGTTTAATTATTTTTTTAAATTTATTTATACATTTTTAAATTATTATCTAAACATTCTAGTTTGCAGTGTAGTGCATTACATACAAAATAATACACCAATAACTCTTTTTATCGAGATTTAATTTAAAATAACTTCAAATAAATGGTTATTTTTATCTCCTTACGACACAAATTATTGTCTGGTGTTACTTATAATCAATGTCATATTATTAATTAATTTTTAGAAGTTTTATTAACTTCAGTTGTCGAACTTTGTGTTATGTATAATATCTTTATTCAGTGGCCAAAATATGGCCAAACATCATCTTTAAAAGCTGCTGTATCCTCTCATCCTCAGTTGTAGCTGAGATTTTATTATTCCTTTAGCTGTGGCGGACGTAATGACTGCTGCCATCTTGGGGCCGGAATTTTAATTGCAAGAGATTTTATTATAATATGAACCACACAGTGATACTAATAGAAAATGTGATTTTCAAGCCAAAAAGAAAAATATGCACTTGAATGAACTTTGTGTTATCTATAATATCTTTATTCCCTTGAAAAAAGATTTGGATTAAATTATGTTGAATTTTACGTTTAAGTTCAAATAGAACCTTTGTCGAAGTTACAACGTTTCAAAAAGTTTTTCTTTCGCCATCAATTGTGAATAAACTCAAATAAATCATAATATGTTGAAAAAAAAAAGACTAAAAACTTGACAAGTCAGTTCATAAAACCAACTATATGAATATATATTCCTATGAGATGCTTTCTTATACACATTTATGAATACATAACTTTTTGTTTTTACTCTTAATAGTCACAGATCTAATAGACTAACATTAAAGTGTCGAAAAGTTCGAGTTGTAACTAAAAAAAAGAAAGAAGGTTTTGTGCTTTTGTTTTGGAAAACGGGGGTTGTGTTTCCGGTTCTTATTGGCAGGTTGTCCATTGACAGAACCCGCTCGTACCGTGAGGAGTCGTTTGAAGAGTCTGTCAGGTGAGTGTTGAGAAAAAAGTCGTTAATTCAGGACTTAAGTGTGTCGAGATAAATGACGTCATCTGTAAATACGAGGTGAAGTTTGTTCAATTATTTATTCTTTTAAAATCTGATTTATTTTCTGAAAAAAATGTTTGGACTTCAAACTCGTGCGTATCACGCACACGTCACTGTTTTATTTTTAAACAGTTGGAATTATTTTTCCATGAGACTGACTGATGTTTCTCAGGGTCCAGTGAAAGTTGTGTGTAATATTCAAGTTGTGTGTGTTTTATTTAAGAAGGATCGCTCGTTAATCGCGCGTGCGTTAAAAACGACGTTGCGTCAAAAAAACGTTTAGTTGTTTTTTTTTTCTCCCATCATTTCCATAGTTGCAGCACAAGTTCCAACAGGTCAAGTCCTGCCCTGCTTCACCTCACACACGTTTCTATATCTCCCTCTATAGTGTCACACTTTGTGTGTCTTTTTTCTCCATAAATCAGGTTTATTTGCTTCTTTAAGTTACACTAAATCTAGTGATGATCAAGAAAGTTCCGCTTCTACCTGGTGTGTTATTACTCAGTCATGAGGAAACTATGGGTCTCAAGAACAAGAATGATTGTGTTTTTAAAAAAGGTGTCAGACCCGGAAAAAACAAGAAGTTTTTATTTAAACTCACGCAGAGAAGAACACACTCTGGCAGGGGTGACTCAGAAGCTTGAAAGATCTTTAACGACTTCATGTTCTCTTCCTGTCGTGTTCGGTTTAGTGTTTCTGTCAGTGCGACTGTTTGAAGTGATCTTAAGTGAACGCAAACAAAACATTCATCACCATCGCTTTGTGTTTTTTAATACACGTGTTTTTCTTTCTGTTTTTTTAAGATCTGGACTCGTGTCTAACATAAATAACTAAAATGTGATTTTGTGACAGTGTTTCTGTATTGTTGTGGTGTGTATTGGCAGTAATCTGGTGATACAATACGTACATACGATACTGTAGTAACAAGTATATATATGTGTAGTATTGTCGAGTACTTGACTCTGGTGTTGTAGTATTTACAGACCACATGACTCTTGACGAAGTCGTAACTGCTTTCATTTGATTTGAAGCCAAAATATGGCCAAACATCAGCTTTAAAAGCTGCTGTATCCTCTCATCCTCAGTTGTAGCTGAGATTTTATTATTCCTTTAGCTGTTGCGGACTTAATGACTGCTGCCATCTTGGGGCCGGAATTTTAATTGCAAGAGATTTTATTATAATATGAACCACACAGCGATATTAATAGAAAATATGATTGTCAAGCCAAAAAGAAAAAAATGTGTTTGTGATTTAATGTTTGGTTTTATGGGTGTTAATGTGTTTGGATGTGTGTTTCTTTACATGTAGGGGTGTTTTGTTAGTGTATTTGTTGGGCTGGTTTGTGTGCTTATGTGCTGGGTTTTTCGTTTGTGTGTGTTATGTGTTGGGATGGTGTGTGTATCTATATTTTGGTTGTAGGTGTGTGTGTATCTGTTTGAGGGTTGCGGTGGTGTTTGTGTGTGCGTGTTTTTTGTGTTGTATTTTGTGTGTTCCTGTGTTGCGGTGGTAGCTACATTATGTGTGCGTCTATGTCAGGGAGTGTGTGTAAATCTGTTCCTCTGTGGATATTGCGTTTGTGTGGTGGGGTGGTTTTGTGTGTATGTCTTAGTTGGCTTTTGTATGTGTAGAGATTGTGTTTTAGTGTTCATGTGTTTGGGTGGTTTGTGTGTGTTAATGTGTTGGGTTGGGGTGTGTGTTTCTGTATTCATGTGTATGTTTGTGTTGGGGTGCAGTTTATGTGTATGTGTTTCTTTTTTTGGGTGGTGTGTGTTTATTTTTCTGTGTTGTGGTGGTGCATGTTTCTACTGTATGTTGAGTTGGTTTGTGTTTCTCTGCTGTGGTTGTTTGTGTTTCTACTGTATGTTGAGGTGGTTTGTGTTTCTCTGCTGTGGTTGTTTGTGTTTCTACTGTATGTTGAGGTGGTTTGTGTTTCTGTGCTGTGGTGGTTTGTGTTTCCACTTTATGTTGAGGTGGTTTGTGTTTCTCTGTTGTGGTTTTTTTGTGTTTCTATGCTGTGGTGATTTGTGTTTCTACTGTATGTTGAGGTGGTTTGTGTTTCTGTGTTGTGGTGGTTTGTGTTTCCACTTTATGTTGAGGTGGTTTGTGTTTCTCTGTTGTGTTTTTTTGTGTTTCTATGCTGTGGTGATTTGTGTTTCTACTGTATGTTGAGGTGGTTTGTGTTTCTGTGTTGTGGTGGTTTGTGTTTCCACTTTATGTTGAGGTGGTTTGTGTTTCTCTGTTGTGTTTTTTTGTGTTTCTATGCTGTGGTGATTTGTGTTTCTACTGTATGTTGAGGTGGTTTGTTTTCCACTTTATGTTGAGGTGGTTTGTGTTTCTCTGTTGTGGTTTTTTGTGTTTCTATGCTGTGGTGATTTGTGTTTCTACTGTATGTTGAGGTGGTTTGTGTTTCTGTGTTGTGGTGGTTTGTGTTTCCACTTTATGTTGAGGTGGTTTGTGTTCTCTGTTGTGGTTTTTTGTGTTTCTATGCTGTGGTGATTTGTGTTTCTACTGTATGTTGAGGTGGTTCGTGTTTCTCTGTTGTGTTTTTTTGTGTTTCTATGCTGTGGTGATTTGTGTTTCTACTGTATGTTGAGGTGGTTCGTGTTTCTCTGTTGTGTTTTTTTGTGTTTATATGCTGTGGTGATTTGTGTTTCTACTGTATGTTGAGGTGGTTTGTGTTTCCACTTTATGTTGAGGTGGTTTGTGTTTCTCTGTTGTGTTTTTTTGTGTTTCTATGCTGTGGTGATTTGTGTTTCTACTGTATGTTGAGGTGGTTTGTGTTTATATGCTGTGGTGATTTGTGTTTCTACTGTATGTTGAGGTGGTTTGTGTTTCTCTGTTGTGTTTTTTTGTGTTTCTATGCAGTGGTGATTTGTGTTTCTACTGTATGTTGAGGTGGTTTGTGTTTCTCTGTTGTGTTTTTTTGTGTTTCTATGCTGTGGTGATTTGTGTTTCTACTGTATGTTGTGGTGGTTTGTGTTTCCACTTTATGTTTAGGTGGTTTGTGTTTCTCTGTTGTGTTTTTTTGTGTTTCTATGCTGTGGTGATTTGTGTTTCTACTGTATGTTGTGGTGGTTTGTGTTTCTAGTGTATCTTGTGGTGGTGTGTGTTTCTAGTGTATCTTGAGGTGGTGTGTGTCTCTCCGCTGTGGTGGTCTTTATTTTTACAGTATGCTGGGGTTATGTGTTTTTATCTTTTTCTATGTTGCGATTGTGTGTCCGTTTGTGTTGTGACAGCTGCGTCTGTGTGTTCCTGTGTTGTGGTTGTGTGTTTCTATTTGTGGGTGGTGTGTATATGTACGTGTGTCTAAACACCCAAAGCTCAATGAAGATGTTGCTCATCACTGTGATTCTTTGTGTACGTTGTGTGGTTGTCGGTTCAGATCCGTGACTCAGTTCAAACTTCTTCTTCTCTTCCCGACAGAGCTGCTGTATGTTCTGCAGAATGTTCTCGAAGTATCTGAGGTAGCACCTGAGGTAGCACCTGAGGTAGCACGCGACCACGCAGGACTGTGCTGTTGAGATGCTCACGTGGGCCGCTCTGTTGACAGTCTGCATCTGGATCCAGACCTCGGCCGGACAGCACCCATGTCCCACTGTCCCCCGTCAAGTGCAGGACTTCTCCGTGGAGTACTCCCTCCCTCACTTCCAGACCGAGACTCAGATCCAGAACATTGTCGTGGACCGCATCGAGGACAAGATCTACGTGGGTTCTCAGAACACCGTGGAAGCGGTCACGGGCGGTCTGGTGAAAACATGGCAGTTGAAAACCGGACCCGTCGGGAGTCCGGACTGTCAGACCTGTGCCGCTTGTGACATAGACGTGGATCCCACGGATCCGGTGGACACGGACAATGAGGTTCTGCTCCTGGACCCGGCGGCTCCCATCATAAATTACCTGTACATCTGTGGAAGTACTCAACATGGGATTTGTTACTTCCTGGATTTGGAATCTCTGGACTCAGGGCCTCAATGTTTATTCAATAGGAAGCTCAACTCTCCGTCCAAATGCCCGTCCTGTCTGGCGTCTCCACTGGGAACCAAAGTCACAATCGTGGAAGATGCGGCCACTTCCTATTTCTTCGTCGCCGCTTCCGTCAATGACAATGTGACTCGGAACTACCCGCGGAAATCCATCAACGTGTTGCGACCCCTTTCCACCGAGGACGGGTTCCAGTCGGTCACCAACGGCCTCACCGTGTTGCCGGGCCTCCGGGAGTCCTACAGGATCGACTACATCTACACCTTCACCGCCTCCGATTACGTCTACTTCCTCTCCGTGCAAAAGGTAGACCCTAAAATAGGCAGCTCGGAGTTCCAGACCCGTCTGGGACGCCTTCCAATCGGGACCCCGGAGGTGTGGATGTACAGGGAGGTGGTCCTGGAGTGTGTGTTCCGACCCAAGCGCAAGAGACGAGGGGTCCAGGAGACGGATTATGTCGTGTATAATGGATTAATGGCGGCTCACTTCGGACCGGTGGCGAAGGATCTGGCTCGACAGCTCGGGGTAGAAGACACGGAGCAGATTATCTACGGGGTGTTCGCGAAGATGGACGAACGTGGGGACCCCGAGAGGAACTCGGCCTTCTGCGCCTTCCCCCTAACCCTCATCAACGACGCGATCGACAAAGGAGTGGACGACTGCTGCGAGTACAGCACGGAGCAGCTGTCCAGAGGACTTTGTCACTTCCAGGCCTGCGAGAACTGCCCACACGAGGTGAGTAAGCCCTCGGTCGCCCAACACGGTCGCCGGCGAAGGGACGGAGCAAAGGTCGCTCATGTCCCGGCAGGAAATGGTCCAGACGAATGTTGTGTACTCGAGCGTCTACGCTGGCTGACCCCGGAGCTACTGATTAATGTACAGTACGCGGTGATCCCAGAACAGAAGTTTCTGAAGGAAGTAGAAGGAGAATGAGTCAGTGAGGTTAAAAAACTACTTTTTTCGAGTAGTCACCATTAATAGATATTGTGATTAATCATTAAGGTGACCCTAGGGCCCGCAAACAAATACGTTTTTGGTATCCCTTGTCACAGAAGCGACCTTGACCCTTCGATTACACGATAAGTGTTTGTCACTTTTCTTGAATACTGTAGTATCAAAAGAAAAATAGTATTCTGGTCTGACCTGCTCTATTCTGTATCTCACGCCTGAAAGGGACGCCCTATGTATGACATAGAATTGCTGACTTACACTAAAGAAACAAAAGGTGATTCATAATATTTTAGGAGAACGTTTTTGTATGCAGTATTCTTTTCGTAAGATTTTGTCACTTTTCTTGAATACTGTAGTATCAAAAGAAAAATAGTATTCCTGGTCTGACCTGCTCTATTCTCTATCTCACGCCTGAAAGGGACGCCCTATGTATGACATAGAATTGCTAAATTACACTAAAGAAAAAAAAGGTGATTCATAATATTTTAGGAGAATGTTTTTGTATGCAGTATTCTTTTCGTAAGATTTTGTACGAATCCTAATCACTTTCTATCAATCAAAACTTCATCCATCAATATTGAGTATTAGTATTTCCTATCATTGGTAAAAGGGGGGGAGGGGTATAGCTAAGTAAAAGGGGGGGGTTATAGTTTAAGGTGAGCTATACCCCCAGAAAATTGTTTAATTTATTTATTATTTTAATTACATCACAATTACTTTTTCTTTTTGGTTATTTTCATCCTTGAGTTAATGACCAAAACTTCCTGTTCCTTTACCAAACTGTCCAAAACAGATAGTTTGAGTCAGATTTTGATATATTTTTTTATTTTTTCAAGGCATAATATATCTTAATCATCATTGTGTTTGTCCTCTTTCAAACACTCACCAAGCAAATGCATTATTATTATTATTATTATTATTATTATTATTATTATTTCTTTCAACATAATTTTGACTGTTATTAGAATTACCTTTATGATCCCTGACATCCATAATATATGTTTCTTATCTTATCTTAAACCTTTTCTATAAGTCACCATATCAGCGTGAAACTACTTTGATTTGGAACAACCGTCCGTCGGGTTTCCCGAGACGTTGTAAATCCAGCTGATAAAAAAAGGGCAAATTTTAAGACTTTTCTTTTGACAAAGTTTCCTCAAAAATTGATGTTGAAGAAAGTTTTTTGTGTCACGATGGAGTCACTGTGAAGAAGCTCAAAAGACTGTGTAGGCAAGTTGGGGCGGATGAGATAAACCACTTTGCCGTGGAATGTTGTAAACTGCTTAAAGCATGTGTGTGTGTGTGTGTGTGTGTGTGTGTGTGTGTGTGTGTGTGTGTGTGTTGACTTCAATGTATGGAAAGCTGGTTCCTCTCAGAGACTCACACAACCACCAGACCCACAGCTGTTTTACGAGTTTACTCTGCTGACATCACTGGAGGCTCGGAAGCATCATTTCCTCCTGCAGTTAATTGAGAAAATTATATTCCTTGTTAAGAAAATCACAGGAAATGGTATTTAATTTAATTACAGTGCAGGGAGAGGAAATAAACCATGACAGGCTTATCTCAAGTTATAATAATAATAAAGTTATAATATTAATATTTGAGTTAAATCAAAAAAAGTACACGATAACATTAAAATGTATAAGAAATTTTTAATTAAAACAACTAAAAATAATTGGATTGAGAAGCATTACAAATGCTTACATAGATGCTACAAAGCAGAAGTTAAATGATATTTTATGCTTAAAAGAAATGTGTCAAATATAAGATAATGTACTGCAACAGTTAAATTGATATTAAATTTGCTCTTAAAGAAAAACACGTTGTTTCCTTTAAGTTAAGTTGCACTATTCTTTAAGTCTTAAAAAAAAAGAAGAATAATCTGTGAGTCCATCACTAATCATAAAAATTACTCAAGTCCCATAATGCACTGCAACATGTAAATTAATATCAAATTGGCTCTTAACCTTTATGTTAAGTTGCGTCCTCTTTGAGTCTATAAAATTATTTGTGTGATATGTTTTTTCTATTACTAATCATTAAAAAACGGTCTCCCATAATGCACTGCAACAACTAAATTCATGTAAAATTTGCCCGTAAAGGAAAACCATGTCCCTTTATGTTTGATTCTTTTATTGTAAATTGTCCTCTTTAAGTCTAAAACATTAATTGTCTGATATCTTTTTCTATCACTTAACATTTAAAAAGGCCGATGATGCACTGCAACAAGTAAATTAATATCAAAGTTCCTCTTAAATGAAAACCATGTTCCTTTATGTTATTTTCCTTTATTTTAAGTTGTGCTCCTCTTTAAGTCGAACACATGAATTGTCTGATATGTTTTTCTATTACTAATCATAAAAAACGAAGTCCCATAATGCACTGCAACACCTAAATTCATGTCAAATTTGCTCTTAAAGGTAAACCTTGTTTCCTTAATGCTAAGTTGTTCTCCTCTTTAAGTCTGGAAAATAAATTGTCTCCTATGTTTTTCTATCACTAATCATAAAAAACTATTCCCATGATGCACTGCAACAGTTAAATTAATATAAAATTTAGTCTAAAAGGAAAACTGTTTCCTCATGTTTGGTTCCTTTAAGTTAAATTGTGCTCCTCTTTAGGTCTAAAATATAAATTGTCTGCTATGTTTTTATTATTAACCATAAAAAGTCCCATAATGCACTGCAATACCTAAATTCATGTAGAATTTTCTCTTGATAATTAGTCTGAGGTCGTTCTGTTGACTAATGGATGAGAAAGTAATTAAATCGTTGAGGTTATTCCTGTAATTGACGGTATTTATGAGACATGGATTCGTCCAGACTGTGATGATGTCACGATAAGTGCTTGTGGCTCGTCGTCCATCGATATCATCGGTCGCTATGGAAACAGTGTCGTCGATAACCTGATCGCATTAATGTTGTCCTGGAGAACTTCAGCTGAAGAGTCGACATGAAACGTATCATTGCTGATACAGTAAAACGTGTATAAGACGAATATTGTCTTTTAAAAAAGTATCATAACACACTGCAACAATTAAAGTAATGTTACATTTGCTCTTAAAGCAAAACTGTGTTTGTTTATATTAAGTTGTGCTCATCTTTAAGTCTGAAGAAATAAATAATCCTGTATGTCAAATACTACTAATCATAAAGAAACACTGAAGTCCCATAATGCACTGCAACAGTTCAATACATATCAAATGTGCTCATTAGGAAAACTGTGTTTCCTTTATGTTAAGTTGTGCCATTCTTCAAGCTTAAAAAATAAATTGTCTTATATGTGTGTCTATTACTGGTCATGAAACCCCAATGAAAGTCCCATAATGCACAGCAACAGTTGAATTAGTATTACATTTACCATAAACAACGTGGTTCCTTTCTGTTAGGTTGTTCCTTCCTTCGGGTTTAAAAAAATAAATAATATAATACGTGTGTCTATTAGTGGTCATAAAACCCTCATGAAAGTCCCATAAGGCACTTCAACAGTTAAACTAATTTTACATTTACCATAAAAAAAACGTGGTTCCTTTTTGTTAGTTTGTGCCTTTTCTACAAGTTTAAAAAATAAATAATCTTATATGTGTATCAATTGCTAATCACAAAACCCCCACAACAGTCCCATTATGCACTGCAACAATTAAATTGTTATTAAACTTGCTCTTAAAGTAAAAATGTGTTTTCATGTGCTCTTCTTTATGTCTAAATAATAAATCATCTCTGTGTCACTCAAGTCCCTTCACGCACTGCAACAGTTATAAATAATTTACTGTAAAAGAAAAAATGATTCCTTTCTGTTAGGTTGTGCCTTTCTTCAAGTTTAAAAATAAAGTGTCATAATTATGTGTCTAAAACTAATCATGAAACCCCTATGAAAGTCCCATAATGCACTGCAATAGTTAAATTGATATATTTGCTCTCAAAGGAAAATTGGGTTTCCTTTAAGTTAAGTTGTGCCCTTCTTAATGTCTCAAACTATTATTTATGTGTGTCTAATACTAATTTAAAAAACACTTAAGTCCCATAATGCAATGCAACAGGTAAATACATATCAAATTTGCTCTTTAAGGTAAACCATGTTTCTTTTAAGTTAAATGTGCTGTTCTTTAAGTCTGGAAAATAAATTGTCTCATATGTTTTTCTATTACTAATTATAAAAAACAAACAAAGTCCCATAATGCACTGCAACAGCTTAGTTTCTATCAAATTGGCTTTTTAAATGAAAACTGTGTTTCCTTTAAGTTTAGTTGTGCTATTCTTTAAGTCTAAAAAAAAAAAAAAAGGAAATCATCTTATATGTTTTCTATTACTAATCATAAAAAAACACCCGAGTCACCCATAGTGCGCTGCAACAGTGGAACTTCTTAAAGCAGTAACATCTGTCACACTTGTAATCTTGACCAGGCATGCAGAGTTTCGGTGTCAATCATTGTGTGAGTCTTTGGCTCTCACGCCTCTTATGTAACGACAAGGCGTGTTGCAGCAAGATTCACTAGTCTTTGACGGGACCGAGTCGTAACTCGTGTCATCAAAGAGCGACTGTTGCTGTTCACAAGATGAACGTCAGAGAACGACTGTTGCTGTTCACAAGATGAACGTCAGAGAGCGACTGTTGCTGTTCACAAAATGAACATCAGAGAACGACTTTTGCTGTTACAAGATGAATGTCTGAGAACGACTGTTGCTGTTCTCAAGATGAACGTCAGAGAATGACTTTTGCTGTTACAAGATGAATGTCTGAGAACGACTGTTGCTGTTCTCAAGATGAACGTCAGAGAATGACTGTTGCTATTACAAGAAGAACGTCAGAGAACAACTGTTG
Source organism: Callionymus lyra (assembly GCF_982586985.1). NCBI lineage: Eukaryota > Metazoa > Chordata > Actinopteri > Syngnathiformes > Callionymidae > Callionymus > Callionymus lyra. The sequence goes on along the minus strand of NC_141827.1, from coordinate 8,406,128 downwards.
CTGTTCACAAGATGAATGTCAGAGAGCGACTGTTGCTGTTCACAAGGTGAACGTCAGAGAGCGACTGTTGCTGTTTACAAGATGAACGTCAGAGAACGACTGTTGCTGTTACAAGATGAACGTCAGAGAGCGACTGTTGCTGTTTACAAGATGAACGTCAGATAACGACTGTTGCTGTTACAAGATGAATGCCAGAGAACGACTGTTGCTGTTCAGAATATGAACGTCAGAGAACGACTGTTGCTGTTCACAAGATGAATGTCAGAGAACGATTGTTGCTGTTATAAGATGAACGTCAGAGAACAACTGTTGCTGTTCACAAGATGAACATCAGAGAACGACTGTTGCTGTTACAAGATGAACGCCAGAGAACAACTGTTGCTGTTCACAAGATGAACGTCAGAGAACGACTGATGCTGTTCACAAGATGAATGTCAGAGAATGATTGTTGCTGTTACAAGATAAAAGCAGAGAACGATTGTTGCTGTAACAAGATGCACGTCAGAGAACGACTGTTGCTGTTCACAAGATGAACGTCAGAGATCGACTGTTGCTGTTCACAAGATGAACTTCAGAGAACAACTGTTGCTGTTCACAAGATGAACATCAGAGAACAACTGTTGCTGTTCACAAGATAAACTTCAGAGAACAACTGTTGCTGTTCACAAGATGAACTTCAGAGAACAACTGTTGCTGTTCACAAGATGATCGTCAGAGAACGACTGTTGCTGTTCACAAGATGAACGTCAGAGATCGACTGTTGCTGTTCACAAGATGATCGTCAGAGAACGACTGTTGCTGTTCACAAGATGAACATCAGAGAACAACTGTTGCTGTTCACAAGATGAACATCAGAGAACAACTGTTGCTGTTCACAAGATGAACGTCAGAGAATGACTGTTGCTGTTACAAGATGAACGTCAGAGATCGACTGTTGCTGTTCACAAGATGAACTTCAGAGAACAACTGTTGCTGTTCACAAGATGAACGTCAGAGAACAACTGTTGCTGTTCACAAGATGAACGTCAGAGAACAACTGTTGCTGTTCACAAGATGAATGTCAGAGATCGATTGTTGCTGTTCACAAGATGAACTTCAGAGAACAACTGTTGCTGTTCACAAGATGAACGTCAGAGAACGACTGTTGCTGTTACAAGATGAACGTCAGAGATCGATTGTTGCTGTTCACAAGTTGAACTTCAGAGAACAACTGTTGCTGTTCACAAGATGAACGTCAGAGAACGACTGTTGCTGTTACAAGATGAACATCAGAGAACGACTGTTGCTGTTACAAGATGAACGTCAGAAAACGACTGTTGCTGTTCACAAGTTGAACGTCAGAGAACGACTGTTGCTGTTCACAAGACGAACGCTTCTGTGATTTAGTGGACTTGGATTGGAGGGCTGGAAAAGAGAGCGAGGAGTCGCTGCAGGCGACGCTCAAATCAGTTCAATCGTTGCTGACGGTCCAAAGGTCGCGGCTCTGTTTACTATCGTGGTGTTTAGATCCAGAGATGATTCGTCGAGTTCTCCTCGAGATTCACATCTGAAGCCAAAGTATGAAGTCAAACAATAAAATAATATAAATACATAAAAAATGTTTTTATTTGAAACCCGAGTTCTGAGTTTGATCCAAATAGTTTGCTGCACTGACAACGTCTTCTTGTCTTCTTGTCCTTCTTCAGAGTTTAGGCGACAAAAACAAGTGCCGAGAGAAGCCGACCCTGGTTTCTCAGTCTCAGAACAGGCTGGACCTCTTCGCCAGCAGGATGAGGAACGTGCTCTTCACCTCCGTCCTGGTCACCACTCAAGGAGAACACACGCTCGGACACTTCGGTACCTCGGACGGAAGAATACTGCAGGTACTTAGTCCTGGATGGATGGATGGATAAATAAAGTATTTACCAAAGTATTTCCCTCCAGGTGATCTTGACGTTGTACCAGCCTATAGTTTACGTAAAGTATTTATTTAAGTGTTTATATAAGTACTAAAGTATTTACTGAAGTATTAATTGAAGTATAAATTAAAGTATTAATGAAAGTAGTTTATTTTTGAGGTGATCTTGACGTTGTACCAGCCTTTAGTTTACGTATAGTATTCATTTAAGTGTTTATATAAGTACTAAAGTATTTACTGAAGTATTAATTGAAGTATAAATTAAGGTGTTAATGAAAGTATTTTCTTTTCTGATGTGATCTTGACGTTGTACCAGTCTATAGTTTATGTATAGTATTTATTGAAGTGTTTATTGAAGTACTAAAGTATTTACTGAAGTATTAATTTAAGTATAAATTAAAGTATTAATGAAATTATTTCCCTCGAGGTGATCTTGATGTTGTAACAGCCTATAGTTTATATATAGTATTTATAAAATTGTTTATTGAAGTACTAAAGTATTTACCAAAGTATTTCCCTCCAGGTGATCTTGACGTTGTACCAGCCTATAGTCTATGTATAGTATTTATTGAAGTGTTTATTTAAGTACTAAAGTATTTACTGAAGTATAAATTAAAGTATTTATTAAAGTATTTACCAAAGTATTTCCCTCCAGGTGATCTTGACGTTGTACCAGCCTACAGTTTATGTATAGTATTTATTGAAGTGTTTATTTAAGTACTAAAGTATTAATTGAAGTATAAATTAAAGTATTTACCAAAGTATTTCCCTCCAGGTGATCTTGACGTTGTACCAGCCTATAGTTTATGTATAGTATTTATTGAAGTGTTTATTTAAGTACTAAAGTATAAATTAAAGTATTTATTAAAGTATTTACCAAAGTATTTCCCTCCAGGTGATCTTGACGTTGTACCAGCCTATAGTTTATGTATAGTATTTATTTAAGTGTTTATTTAAGTACTAAAGTATTTACTGAAGTATAAATTAAAGTATTTATTAAAGTATTTACCAAAGTATTTCCCTCCAGGTGATCTTGACGTTGTACCAGCCTATAGTTTATGTATAGTATTTATTTAAGTGTTTATTTAAGTACTAAAGTATTAATTGAAGTATAAATTAAAGTATTTACCAAAGTATTTCCCTCCAGGTGATCTTGACGTTGTACCAGCCTATAGTTTACGTAGAGTATTTATTTAAGTGTTTATATAAGTACTAAAGTATTAATTGAAGTATAAATTAAAGTATTAATGAAAGTATTTCTCTCCAGGTGATCTTGACGTTGTACCAGCCTATAGTTTACGTATAGTATTTATTTAAGTGTTTATACAAGTACTAAAGTATTTACTGAAGTATTAATTGAAGTATAAATTAAAGTGTTAATGAAAGTATTTTCTTTTTTGAGGTGATCTTGACGTTGTACCAGCCTACAGTTTTTATATAGTATTTATTGAAGTGTTTATTGAAGTACTAAAATATTTACTGAAGTATAAATTGAAGTATAAATTAAAGTATTTACCAAAGTATTTCCCTCCAGGTGATCCTGACGTTGTACCAGCCTATAGTCTACGCTAACTACTCGGTGGGAGACGCTCCAGTGTCCAGGACAGCAAGTCTCTACAACCAAGACTTCCTTCTCTTCGTCTCTGGAAACAAGGTCGTTGAATTCCTCTCTCACCTCCTGGTTGTGGAGACTCATGGAGCTTCTGATCCTCCCTCAGATGTTCAAGGTTCCCTCCACGGGACCAGGATGTTCTCACTTCCAGACCTGCTCCGTGTGCCTCATGGCTCCAGGCTTCATGGACTGTGGCTGGTGTTCAGGGACGTGCAGCAGGAAACAGCAGTGCAGCTCACAGTGGGACAAACACACGTGTCCGCCGGTCATCACCGAGGTCAGTTAGCTCTGGAAACTATGTTGGATAAAATATTTATATAA